>NW_027457061.1:0-190797 GCF_040206685.1 Ascaphus truei
TTGGGCATGTGATTAGGGATTACAGAAAAGCAAAGCATGCCGATCCACTTCTAAAGTGCACTTTAGAAGAGGTTTGTCACACTTCGGAGCTACCAGAATAGTCTCCTATATCTGGGCCCAATCTTTCCAGGTGAGAGAATTTGGTGTCTCTTGGCAGGAGAATTGGTTCCTCCCACATTTAAGAATGTTATTCTACTCATGCAAAACACAGCAAGGGGGCAAACCAAATGATGGGGGTGACGAAACATACCTCAGTACACCATTTGTACTGAGGAACAGGAACCTAATGAACATAGAAATACATTTAGATTATACAGGCATACCCCGCATTAACGTACGCAATGGGATCGGAGCATGTATGTAATGTACTTAAACTGAAGCACTACCTTTTTTCCACTTATCGATGCATGAACTGTACTGCAATCGTCATATACGTGCATAACTGATGTAAATAACGCATTTGTAACAGGCTCTATAGTCTCCCCGCTTGAGCACTGCTTCGGTACCGGTAGGGAGCCGATATTGCTGTTCATGACGTTCTGACTGGCGCATGCGTGAGCTGCCGTTTGCCCATTTGGCGATATGTCCTTACTCGCGAGTGTACTTAAAGTGGGTGTCCTTAAACCGGGGTATGCCTATACAATGCATTCTATAAGAAAAGTAATATATAGCAAAATGATAGCATTTTCATTTTAAGTCAGTCTTTCCTCTGCATATTTTATTTATTTATTTTCTAGCAGCCTGTCTTCATCACGTAGTTATTCAGGAATCTTCATTCAGGTACTTTAAAATTCTCCCTCAGGCAGATCATCTTCAACAAGACATTGTGCTTCCTATGGCGGCTCAACTGATAGAGCGCCCTCTTCAGCAGATCCTTTGAGAATAGCCGGGTACACTCAGGAAACTGTGATTCCTTCCTAACCAATGCGGAGCAAAATGAAAACACATTAATATGTGTGTCTGTTAATTTGAATCCACTCTGACAGCTCAGTATAATAATAGATACAATATAGTAATTTCTAACAGCTCAGTATACTGTAAAAACTTGTTGGCACTTGGTTAAATACACATCTAGATAAAAAGTATCAAATCACGCAATAGAGACATATATACATATGTAACGTATAAGATCCTTTTATGATCAATATATATGTGGCTAAATGGCTATTAGCCTATGATAAAGTCAAAGTCCGCAGATGTTTTCAAGAGCCATATAACATATATATAGTCTCCTTGATTAAATCTCCTATGGTGATCTAATGTTATCCTGATGTCTCATAGAGACAAAAATAGAACCAGATGAATGGTAAGTAACACATTCACATAATATATATAGGTGGAAGTGTCTGGATAAACATAATTGTATTCATGAAGCAGTATAATATAAAACTCTTATGGTCTCAGCGGACCCAGAATGTGCATAACCAAGATGATTACACTTAAAAGGTCACGGCGGACCTATAGACATGGTAATCCCCAAAACAACTTCTATTCAAGGGTCACAGCGGACCGCGGATGGCATATTATTAAGGGTTTTCCGTGCCTAAGACATGGTATACAGTTTCCCCAGAAGTGTGGAAGGTATGATGTCTTAGCACCAGTATACTGGCCGTTTTCCTTCGACTGAGGTGTCGCCCCTCTGTGACGTCAGACTCGACGCATGACGCGTTTCGCGTGATTGACACGCTTCTTCAGAAAGGAGGAGTCTAACTTCCCGATCAAGTTGCCTGGCTTTTATACCCTCTATGGCTGGGGGTGTATCATTCTATTCTCCAATCAGGGCTGGTTTAAAAGTGAAATGAATAATGAAGTTGTTTCTTTTTAGAATACTTTGCTGGATATTTATTGATGTTTATTATTTTAAAGCTTTTTCTCTTTTCTTCCTTTCAGATCGCTACGTCTTGGTGTGGGGAGATACTTTCAGAAATCGGAGGTTCTATGGGAGATAGGTGTTAGAGAATATGGATATATACATGGGGGTCAAAATGGATGTTATCTATGGTGAAAAATGTGAATAATGTGTTTTTTAGGATCATGTGTTAATGTGTATAGGTGTAGGAGTGATACTCTCTAATTTGATTCGCCCCTAGTGGTCAATGCGAACCAGACTAGATTAATATATTTAATAACTATCTAAAATATATGAAAATTAAATTTAAAAATATATATATATATATAAATAAAATATAATTCTAATTAAAGTGATTTCTAAGGTGAGTTCAGCAAATATATAACTTAATTCTATAAGTGAAACAACTTCAAATTCATATATAGATGTATGTAAAGCGAATAGATTTATCTCTATATCGGATATTAGTAAGTAATATGATTTCTAAAATGTATTATATGTTATAAATAATAAATTGATATGTGATTATTATAAGTATGCTGAAGAAATAAAACCTTTGTTTAAACCATCTGGACTGTGTGTTTGTAATAGGAATATCCATGGACATTCTCTCTGTAGGAGACGTTTATCCCAGTCTCCTCCCCTTGGGCCTGGTGCCACATGTTCACTTCCAGTAAATGGGAGTGTTTAATATCTCCCTGATGTATTTCATTCACATGTTTGGCTACTGGTTTATCTCTTGTATTTCCAATGTCTCCCATATGTTCCAAAATGCTCGTTTTCAGATGTCTCTTTGTTTGTCCCACATACATTTCGCCACACTTACATGTAATTAAATAGATCACTCCCATTGTTTGACAGTTAAAGTTCTTAATATTAAATGTCTTTGATTTCATAGAATTAGTGAAGGTTTTTGTTTTAGTCATAAAATTACATGCTTTACATCGAGCACATGGGTAAGACCCTATAGGTTTGTCCCCATCCATGTTTTTAAAGGTTGTGCTTGAAAGTGGCTATGTACCAAAGTATCTCTAAGGTTTTTAGCTCTCCTGTAGCCTGTTTGCGGTTGATCTTTTAATACCAGTCTTAGGTCTGGATCTTCAAGGAGAATATCCCAATATTTATTAAGGATTTTTTTGACTTGGTAGGATTGGTCAGAGAAAGTACTGATAAATCTTATGTTGTGATCAGTTTCTTGAATCCTTTTATTAGTTAGAAGTTTTGGTCTGTCCATTTGTTGCGCTTTGAAATAGGCTTTTTATATTTTGTTCTTTGTGTATCCCCTTGTTTGAAAGCTATTTTTCATCTCTACAGCTTGGTTTTTGTATTCAGCTGTTGTTGAGCAATTTCGACGTAATCGTTGAAATTGTCCTATGGGAATATTCTCGATGATGTGCTTTGGGTGGTGGCTTTCCGCTAGAAGCAGTGTATTAGTTGCCGTCGGTTTTCGATATATACTTGTATGTATCTCTTCTCTTTCAGATTTAAAGATAGTAATATCCAGAAATCCTACTTTATCTTTACTTATTTGATAAGTAAGTTTGAGATTATGTTCGTTGGTATTTAGTAGCTGGATAAATTCTTGGAGGAGTTTTTCTGTGCCATCCCGTACCAAAAGCACATCATCGATGTATCTAAGCCATTTAATGATATGTATGGTCTTCATGGAGGAACTTCATGGAGTCATGCACCCCCCAGGGACCTTTAACATTGGAGGAAACCGGGGGTATTTTTACTACCGGAGCCAGCCGCAATACTGCAGAAAGTGCTTTGAGTTTGGGCACACACAGGAGAACTGTGATAAACAAAATGTAGCAGTTTGCCGCAAATGCAGAAAGGAGGGTCATTACGCTGCAGAGTGCAAGGAGCCCTCTAAATGTGACTTATGTGAGGAAACAGGACATATGGCTAGAAATTGTACTAAGAAGAGGACATATACACAGGCTGTAAGGAGAAGGGAAACTGCAGAGCGCGCAGATAGATGGGTTAATAAGTAGAGTGAATATGATCTGATGCATGGAACTGAAAGCAGGGAGGAAACGCCCGTGGAACCAGCTGCTGAGGTTCCCCCTGATGAGCCCTTAACGAGGGGAGAATCAGCAGCTGAGGAGCTGGAGGAGGAGTTGCCAGATACAGGGAGAAGGGGAAGTGCCTCTTACAGCAGGATTGATGGAGGATGTACAGAGAGAAGAAGATGTGGCCCTGGAAAGGGAGAAGGAAGAAGGTTCAGCAGAAAGCATGGATACGCTGGCTGCAGGAGGGCAAGAAGAGCGCCCGGGGAAAAGAAAGATGGAAAAGGAAGAAAAACATACTCCTGCAAAAGCAAGGTGCCGTGGAGGGCTGCTGGAGGATACTGTGAGCGAGGCATCAGCCAGCAGCAGGGATGAGAGGGAAGAAGTGATCAGCCAGGTGGGAAGCCTCTCACCCAGCCCTTCCACCTACTCAGGACCGCCGGATGGGCAGGCTTCTCCAGGGGGGCAAAGCACATCTTTTGTGGAAGAAGGCTTAGCAAATAACATGGTGTTGGGGTACAGTGAAGAGGTGGAGAGAGCCCCCCTCAAGGATAACCAGGACATAAGATAAGTATGGGGGGGGGGTTTCTCCGCTGGTGATATTTTGTGTTTTTTGTTCTCTCAAAAAAAGCTGAATGACTTTGGTAACAGCCGCACTTACTGTGAGAAGCTTAAAAAGCCCGGCAAGGAGAGCGAGGATTTTGGACTTGGTGGCCAAGCAAAAAAATGACATTATTTGTTTGCAGGAATGTGGGATCACAGACCCACCAAGAAAAGAAGAACAGGTTTGGGGGGATTCTGTATGGTCTGGCAGTAGGGAGAGCAGAAATAGTGGGATAGGGATTTTATTTAGGGGACAGGAGTTTAAAATTTGGAAATATGAAGTGATAGAACCGGGAAGGTTAATGTTTGTTTTGTTTAAGTGGAGGGGGAAATGTTTAGATTATTTAATGTTTACGCTTCGCCTGAGGAAAGGCAAAGAAGGAATTTGTTTGAAGTTTTAAAAAAGTTTTGCCAGGGAGAGTCCAAACGCTTGTGATTGGTGACTTTAACTGCATACTTAATGAGGGGACAGGGGGGGGGGGGAGAAAGGAGCAAGCCAGATGCTTCAGGGATTCTGTTGAAAAATATGTTGAATGATTTTAGTCTAAGGGATGCGTTCAAAGTGTGGGGGGAAGGAAAAAAGGAGTTTACATGGGTTAGTGAGAGTGGAGGGGTAAAATCAAGGATTGGTCATGTTTTTATTCCAAAGGGTGTAAAGGTGGAGGAATGGAAAGGGGTAAAAGTGCTGTTCTCAGACCATGTGTGTGTGCAATGCAAATTAGAACTGGAGGGGATAGAGAGGCATGGGAATGGCTTTTGGAAACTAAATGTGTCCTTGCTAGAGGAGGAGGGGGTAAGGAAGCAGTATGAATGTATGTATGTTAGATTAAAGGCGAGAATGAGGGAATTTGGGGGGTGAGTGAATGGTGGGAGTGGGTAAAGGAAAAAACACAGAAGTTTTTCATCAAAAAAGGTGTGGAAAAAGCAAGAAGGCAGGAGGAGGAATATAGAAGGGCAATATTAAGGAAACAGTTTCTTTTTAGGCTGAGAGACATGGGGGAAGATGTGGGGGAGGAATTAGAGAAAGCAAGGAAGGGGGTTAGAAAATTAGTAGAAGAGAAAGGGAAAAAATCATTCATGATGCAAGAGTGGAAGCAGTGGAAAAAAATGAAAAATGTACCTCTTTCTTTTTTAAGAAAGCTTATTCTGGTAAAGCAAGCTTAACCCCTGTGCTAAATAAAGAGGGGGAGGAGGTGAAGGGAACAGAGGGGGTGCTGAGGGAAGTGAGGGGTTTTATAGGGACTTATTTAAGGAAAAAGAAAGAGACAGCAATATAGAGAAAGATGTGATTTGAAACATTGAAAATAAATTAGATAAGGAAGATCAGGAGTTTCTAAAGAGAGAAGTAAATGAGGACGAAGTAAAGGAAGTAATAAGGAGTGGGAGGAAAGGGAAAACACCTGGTAAGGATGGATTGCCCCATGAATTCTATGTGCAAATGTGGGATGTGATTGGAGCGGAGGTAATACATCTATGCAAAGAGATAATGACAAAAGGAAGAACACCAGAATCCTGTAAGGAAGGAATAATCACCCTGATATTCAAAAAAGGGGATAGAAGGGACCTGGAAAATTGGCGTCCTATAACCCTGTTAAATGCTGATTACAAGATTGTGGCAAAGTTGATAATGTTGAGAATTAAAGTGGTAATTAGCAAACTTGTAGAGGAGGAGCAGGTGTGTGCTGTGCCAGGGAGGCAGATAACAGGGAACTTAAGGCTTATTAGAGACATGATTTGGCACTGTAACAAAGGGAAGCAAGCTTTAGGTTTGGTTAACATCGATTTTGAGAAGGCATATGACCGCCTCTCTCATGGGTTTTTGTTTAAGGTTTTAGAGAAGCTGGGGATTCCAGTGGAGGTTGTAGATTGGATAAAATGTTTGTACAGGGATATATTTAGTAGAGCCCTAGTTAATGGGTTTTTGTCAGAAAGGATACAGGTAAAGTCAGGGGTGAGGCAAGGTTGTCCGCTGTCACCTTTGGCCTTTATATGCGCAATAGAACCGCTTTTGCAGAGCATCAGAAGTGACAAAGTGATAAGAGGCGTAGAAATACCTGGGAGTGGGAGGAGAAATATAAAAGTTTTAGGATACATGGACGATCTGACTCTGGTATGTACTAATCAAATGGCCCTTAAAAGAGCTCAGTTACATGTGGAAATCTTCTGCCAGGCTTCAGGTTTTAAAGTAAATTGGAGTAAAAGCAGCTGCAAGGCTTTTGGGGCCTGGCAGGAACTGGATAAAAGGGGGATTCCAGTAGAAGAAAAACAGCTAAAATTATTAGGGGTGTTATTTGATGAGGATCTTAGAGGAGAGGCAAACTGGGAAATGATAGGGGAAAAATTAGCCGAAAAATCCAGTTTTGGACATTAAGAAAATTATCTTTAGAAGGGAATATATTGGTGACGAAAGCGGTACTTGTGCCAATTTCACTTTACATGGGAATGGTTTTCCCTGCCACAGCAAAGTGGATCAGGAAGATTACAAGGTTCCTGTTTATGTTTTTTTGGGGGTCAAAAGAGGAAAAATTGGTGAGACAAATTGTATGTAAGGAAAAGGTGAAAGGTGGCAAAGGAGCTCCAAGGATGGAGGTGATTTTGGGGGCAAAGTACATCCAAGTTTGTATAAAGTTGATTAATGGGGAAGAAACAAAAGCTACCTGCATGGGGAGATATGCTGCGGGGGGGGGATGCTGAGGAAACTAGGGTTGTGTAATACAGACCTGAGGAGGAAGTTTTGTTTTGAGACACCAGAAAATTACAGGGTAATAGAGGAATTTATTAGGGAGTTTGATTTGGTTGGGGTAGAAAGATCACTATGGGATGATCAAAGAAAATTACAAGAGTGATTATAGAAAGAGATGAGTATGAAAGTGTTGGGTGGTTGGTTGAAAAGCATTTAAAAATAATGTGGAAGAATGTAAATCACAAGGGGCTGACAAACACTCAGAAGGACGTGACTTGGATGGCAGTGCACAGCTGCCTGCCCGTAAGGGAATTCCAGAGGAAAAGACATCTAGCAGAGTCAGAAATATGCCCTAGAGAAGGGTGTGGAGGAGTAGAGGAAGTGGTCCATCTGTTCTGGAATTGTAGCTTTGTCAGAAGGGTATGGAAGTGTCAGGGGAAGCTGATAAAATAGCTGATAGTGATCAGGACTCTAGAATTCAATATGATGATGTATGGGTTGTGTGAGGTGGAGGGGGAGAGGAGGAGCGTGTTGTGGAAGATAATAAACTGTATACAAGAAGTGGTGTGGGATGTAAGGAATGTGTTAATATATAATAGAGAAGAGATTGGAGTGAACGTGTGTGTGAGAGTTGTTCTGAGCAAAATGTATACATATTATCTGTTGG
The DNA here is from genome assembly GCF_040206685.1 of Ascaphus truei. Taxonomy (NCBI): domain Eukaryota; kingdom Metazoa; phylum Chordata; class Amphibia; order Anura; family Ascaphidae; genus Ascaphus; species Ascaphus truei. The sequence continues at coordinate 7,815 of NW_027457061.1, forward strand.
ATGTGAAGCGGTTGGGGGAAAATGAAGGAAGAGAATTATGGAAACCAAAAGTGTGGAATAAAATGGTTAAAAATGTATAAAAGGGTGGGGAGAGGAGAGATTATCTGGGTTTTCCTTATAGGGATAGGAAAATGTATTATTGTTTGTGCAAAATGTATAGAAAAATATAGAGGGGAAAATGTTGATGTGTTAATAGATTGAGAAATTGAGGGGTGTTTTGGGAGTGAAAGGGAGTGTGGTGAGAGTGTAGGGGGGGGGGACCCCATATGCTCTTACCAAAGGGAGAGAGAAAGAAAGCTTCCCGGAAAGGGGGGGAAGTAATTGTGAGGAGCAATAATGTGCTACGAGGGTCCGTTTGGTGGAGTATCGGAGAGAAGGGGCCGGTGCTCCCCTCCGGTGGGAGACCGTCGGAGGAAGAGCATATGGGGAGTGTGCGAGCTGGAAAGAGAGAGAATGTGTTGGATGAGGGAAAACAGGACAGGTGTTTGTCCCTGCATAGGGTGCTAGTTAATGAGGGGAAAGCGTTTTTCTTTATTATAAAATGTATTTGAATGTTGAAATATGAAATGTATTAACAAAATGTACAGTATGGGTTGTTGTAATGAAAGGGGGGTTTGTTATTTTCCGAAAAGTAACTCTGTAAATAAATATAAAAACATTTAATAGAAAAATAAAAAAAATAATAAAAAATGATCCTGCAGGTGGCTCTCCCAGGGCGAGGCTTGCTCATTGCACTTGGAGCTAGCTGACCTCTGCGATTTCCCCACATGCGGGAAACTCGACTGCACAATTTCTGGTAGTGGGGGACTGCGTGCGCGCTCTCCCCTGTTTTTGGACTGTTAGAAAAAACAGAAACAAAAAACAACAACAACAACCACCACCCACAGCACAGGTGTTTGTTCAGACAAGCTGCTATTGCCACTGCTTGGGCTTTGGGCCTGGTCAATAACTGTGGCATAAAAGGAGCACCCACCCACCCACCCACCAACTAGCCAGGTAGCAACATCCCAAACAGGGAGAAATTACAATTAAGCACCTGCGCAGACATTTAGGAATAAATTCAGGTGGTTTGGGAAATAGGGAAACACATATAATTCATGAAAAAAACATTCTAAACAAAAAGGGCCAAGAACTGTAGAATATGAGTCTCTGCAGCAGCAGCAGCAGCAGCAGCAGCAAAAATGTATCTGCTGAGCGCTGCAAAAAACAATCTCTATCTATCTCTCTATCTCTCTATCTATCTATCTATCTCTATCCAGGGAGCAGCAGACAGTGTCAGCTTGCTTCTATATGTAGCCCTCTTTCCCCCCCCTAAGTGAGATTGGGGTGGGTAGGTGTATCTGACTACTTCTCAGTGTGGTGCGGTACCTGTTTGGCAACCAGGAGAGCTGTGCTTCCGCCATGGGGAACCTGGGGTATGTACTTACACTCGGTGCAGCGCCTCCACTGATGAGGGATCCCAACGGGGTGGAAGTGTGCCCTCACCAGAACAACCATACAGTAAATACACACCGTGTGAATAAACAGTATTTACTGGGCATGACTTGTAACTTCAATAACACTCTCTTTGCATAACATCAAACAATATATGAATAACAGTGCATCACTCTGAATGCATACCATCCCCTCACCCACATGTCCATCATCACATTCCCCTCAGTCTCTTGAGTGTCCACAATAGTAAAGAAAGTGTGTGTGAGGGATAGCGCTTCCAGTGTTGGGGCCCGGTGGTGCACTTAATGTATACTACCTCCCTGACCAGTCCTGGTCAGGAAAATCCTTGGACGCAGCAACACCGCACAGTGATCCCACGGCGTGCTGCGCTGCTCTCTGCAGGAATGGATGCACACGTTGACTCCACAGGGAAAAGAATTTCCAGCCGGAATGATCCTTGAACACAGTCTCTGATACACGCTGTACTGACAGTCAGGTACTGTCAGACAGAAATCCTCTTGCTCTCTAAATATGGTGAAGGAGTCCCGCTCCTAAGGCCGACCCTATACCATACAGTTTCCTCTGGTGTCATAGGGGACTAACTGGGCCCTGGGGTATGCCTCTACCCTAGTCCCTGCACGCAGAAGAACTCTCCCTGTAGCTTCTGTCTGATCCCAGACTCTGGCAGCTCACCACATGCAACTGCCACTGGTGATATAACACACACTGAACAACTAGAAAGCAACCCCCCTTCTTCCTATGAGGGGCCTCTCACTGACACAGCCAAATAACTGCTGTGGCTGCACTACAAAGCTACTCTGTATATTCTAGTCAGAGCACACACCACGGCAGCTGTGCCACTGACTAGACTTACACACACCTAAGGGCAGGGTCCCTATCTAAGGGGCCTTCCCTAAGAACTTACCCACAAGCCTAGTGGGGAGTGGGACCTACCTGGGACCTGTTGGTAACCTGGCCTAGTGTAAGAGCCTTGCTCCTTACACACTTCCTCCCCCTTCCTGCTCCCAGCTCCAACTGACAACGTGGTCCCCGCAACATTGTATCCTTCCTCCACAGGAGAAGCTGCAAAACCCTATTTGCTGGCTGGCTGCATGTGATGTGGGTGAAAGGGCAGTCCCCAGAGGCTGCTGGGAATTGTAGTCCACTCAGGACCTCTGTAGCATTGGGACCGCATGCGCTATCTTTACTCCGCACGCACGATCCTGTAATGGCTACCGCGGTGGTAAGGGGGCTAGGGGGAAGCCTGCTACACTCTCCCCCTGGTGAAAAATCCAAAGTCCCCGCTTGGGGAACGACGTCACTCAGCATACGTTTATACAATAAAAATGCAGAGCATGATATGTACAACTTATCACACTTGACTCTAAACAATAGGGTACAGTTCAGTTCACATAAAATAAAGGAGGCCAGCTAAGTGTTAGCTGCATGCTGAGACCAATTGTGGGGTGCCCCTAACTGATAATATGGGGGTACCTCACTTTGACTTTTGTGAGCCTCCGCCTGGGTAATCTCTTGGAAATCATGCTCTGGGGTAACAGTCATTGGTTCCGAACTACTTCCTCCCCCTGGTGGAAGGAATAGCACAGTGTCTCTTGGCCAGACCTTTACCTGGCCATCTGCGGCATGGATGCGGTAGGCCAGGAGGTCTTGACCCTTTCCTCGGTCCACCACATGGCGAATGAAACACTCCATGTCGCGCTTAGCAAAGGCAAATTTCACTGGATCACTAACAACACAGTCCTTGTCCCTAAGTACCTGGGAGGCTTCTACTGGGAAGCGAGCAATTAGCAATGTCTCTGTACTCAAAGTCTCTGTTACATCCTGCAGGGGGTAAAGGGTTGATACCTTACCACTGCGGTGATTCATGGTGGCCAACAGGTCTTCGGGGACGCTGTCAGTTCCCACCTCGGCTGTCTTGGGACCTGTCCCCGGCACTTCTGGGGCAGTCCACTCACTGTCTTTAAACTCGGGAGCATTGGATCCCAGTCCTGGGACCATTTGGGTTGGAGCGCACGGGCTCACACTCAGTTCAGTCACAGTAATACTTATAGCAGCACTGGACATCATGATGGGGCTGTCTTTCCTCTTCACCTGGACGATAGGCTGTGGGTACTGGTCCACTCGCACCACTGGACAGCGGTCTTCAAAGGAGGACACCTCCGTCAGGACGCGATGCCGAGTGGAGCCAATCGCCCTGGTGGCCAGACTTAAGGAGCTACTGTGCTCCGCGGTCACCTGGAACCTCACACCCGACACACCTGGGGCAGTCAACTCACCCTTGTCGTCGTTAGGTACTGATCCCAAGCCTAGGACCGATGGTACCATCGTAGTAGGCCGGACTGGCAGTGGTAAGGCACACGGCCCCACAGCAGGCGAGCAAACGGCTCTTTGTCCTCAACTTCACTTGTCATCTGTGGTTCCGGCATTTGAACCGAATCTGGAACCGCGGTTAGGGCGCATGGGCCCTCCGTAGTTGAGGTAGGTTGGTTAGCCGCATCTTCCTCTGCGGGTTCCGTAGCACACAGCAGCACTGGTTTTAGGAACTGTGCCTCGCAGCAGGCACACTTGGGTCCCCAGCTCAATTCGCCATCTGGAAAATCACACTTGGGGCATAGGCACCTGACGTACCTTTTACCTTCCACTTTCACAACCTGAACCCTTCGTGGTCGCTGATAGGGATCAAAGTTCATACCACCAGAGAGATTAAGGTCTTTCTGTAAGCACGGGCACAAAAGAAATGTTACTGTACATACAGTCCCTCTGCTGGCCAAACACCATACAACTGCGGATGTGGTTCGCTGCATCCTGTACTGTCCTTAGTGGAGACAGCAGTTACTGATTGAGACTCACTGTGCTGGCTCCCCCTGGTGGACTCCAGAGGAGGAGCACCTTCTTTCAAGGAGTGGTTCTGACTCTGCGCTGAGCCACTCACAGCGCAGGGGCGGGGCTCTGTTTTTCACGCCAGATCCGGACAATATTCTGCAACAATTTCTTGTACAGTCCTGGTGCTCGCCCGACTTGGAGGGAGCCGCCATCTTAGGTGTGACTCACTGCTTGAGAGAGCCTCCTTTTTAATCACAGTCTCATCAATTACACTATGACTCTGCATAGATAGGGGGGTAGCCTTCTGGTTTTCCTGACATTTCAGGGTAGATAACAGGACATCATACTTTAGTGAGGGTTCCATGGAGCAATATTTTGGATGGGCCTCCTTCTCTTATTAAAGCTTGTTCGGCCCTCACCAACACTGAGCACCACACTCCATCTGCATCTAGGCAGCAGCCTAAGACTTTTGCACCCCATAAGTCTGGGTACTGACACAATATTAAGCAAATATCACAGGAGGGAGTGTCAGCAGGAACTCGTCCTATAGCAAGGGTTTGCGAGGGCGGGACTTGCCCCTTTAATGCCCATTCGTACACTTCTTGGCAGGATGGCAATGATAATGAGAACAACATAATTTATACTGAATTCGGGCACCCCTGGTCTGGATCTCAGCAGCGCCTCCAAATGTAGCCCTCTTTCCCCCCCCTAAGTGAGATTGGGGTGGGTAGGTGTATCTGACTACTTCTCAGTGTGGTGCGGTACCTGTTTGGCAACCAAGAGAGCTGAGCTTCCGCCACGGGGAACCTGGGGTATGTACTTACACTCGGTGCAGCGCCTCCACTGATGAGGGATCCCAACGGGGTGGGAGTGTGCCCTCACCAGAACAACCATACAGTAAATACACACCGTGGGAAAAAATGTATTTACTGAGCATGACTTGTAACTTCAATAACACTCTCTTTGCATAACATCAAACAATATATGAATAACAGTGCATCACTCTGAATGTATACCATCCCCTCACCCACATGTCCATCATCACATTCCCCTCAGTCTCTTGAGTGTCCACAACAGTAAAGAAAGTGTGTGTGAGGGATAGCGCTTCCCTGTGTTGGGGCCCGTTGGTGCACTTAATGTATACTACCTCCCTGACCAGTCCTGGAAAATCCTTGGACTCAGCAACACCGCACAGTGATCCCACGGCGTGCTGCGCTGCTCTCTGCAGGAAAAAGAATCTCCAGCCGGAATGATCCTTGAACACAGTCTCTGAAAAACGTTGTACTGACAGTCAGGTACTGTCAGACAGAAATCCTCTTGCTCTCTAAATATGGTGAAGGAGTCCCTCTCCTAAGGCCGACCCTATACCATACAGCTTCCTCTGGTGTCATAGGGGACTAACTGGGCCCTGGGGTATACCTCTACCCTAGTCCCTGCATGCAGAAGAACTCTCCCTGTAGCTTCTGTCTGATCCCAGACTCTGGCAGCTCACCACATGCAACTGCCACTGGTGATATAACACACACTGAACAACTAGAAAGCAACCCCCCTTCTTCCTATGAGGGGCCTCTCACTGACACAGCCAAATAACTGCTGTGGCTGCACTACAAAGCCACTCTGTATATTCTAGTCAGAGCACACACCACGGCAGCTGTGCCACTGACTAGACTTACACACACCTAAGGGCAGGGTCCCTATCTAAGGGGCATTCCCTAAGAACTTACCCACTAACCTAGTTGGGAGTGGGACCTACCTGGGACCTGGGGGTAACCTGGCCTAGTGTAACAGCCTTGCTCCTTACACACTTCCTCCCCCTTCCTGCTCCCAGCTCCAACTGACAACCTGGTCCCCGCAACATTGTATCCTTCCTCCACAGGAGAAACTGCAAAACCCTATTTGCTGTCTAGCTGCACGTGATGTGGGTGAAAGGGCAATCCCCAGAGGCTGCTGGGAATTGTAGTCCACTCAGGACCTCTGTAGCATTGGGACCGCGTGCGCGATCTTTACTGCACACGCGCGATCCTGTAATGGCTACCGCGGTGGTAAGGGAGCTATGGGGAAGCCTGCTATACATATTTATGCAAATGCCAGGTAAGCAGCCATGCTGGTAAGGGGCAAAGTGACAAGTGTGCCAGCAGGACAGGGCACCTCTCCAGCAGCAGCAGCAGCAGCAGCAGCAGCAGGTGTCAGTGGAGGTCAGAAAAAGAGAGTGCCAGCAGGTAGGGGAGATGAAGAAAGCCACCGCAGAAATATGGTGTCCGTCTGTCTGTCTGTCTGTCGGTCTCTCCGCCAGCTGAAATGACAGAGCTGAGCAGTGTTCAAAGTGATTGCTTCTTCCTTTTAAAACCACGAAGAAGTACCTTGCGGCGAAGCTTGGCTTCTCCGGGTGCTTGTTGGATGGGCGGGGGAGGGGCTTTGCTTCTAGGGAGGGGATATCTTGGATCTATGTTGTTTGACAAATATTCGCTGCTGCTGCTGCTGCTGCTGTTGCTGCTGCTGTTGCTGCTGCTGCACAAATGTTTGCATGGAATGACCTAAGCTGATCCTTGCTGCAGGTTCTGGCTCAGATACTGGGCCTCAGCTACTATGGTGGTTGCCGCTGCTGGCTGCTGCCGCTGCACCAATGACCAGGCTGCTCTCTCCACAAGGGTGACACTTGTCCTGGGACAGGGCTAGTTGCCCCCCCCAGCACCATTGCAACTCATACTTACCTGGCAGGGGAGTACACTATGCAGCCATGATTCTGCGGGGGGCGCTGCTGGAGCAGGCATAGCCTTGTGCTTGGGAGGCAGAGCTTTGAAGTATCATGTTTGGGTGGAAGACCTTTTTTTTTTGAAGAAACGGAATGGAGAATCGTGGGCAGTTTGTTCCAAACACCATTAGATTCAGACTGAATGATGCTCCCAGATTCCTGAGGATTGAGTATTTTTACAGCCAGATATTGGAAGACACACTAAAGATTGGACAAGAGGATATTTATTGCATTCAGGAATTTCCAAATCAACGTTTCTATGATGTGGCTCTTCATATATGTGAGCAATGTACGGGTGTTATGGAAAGAGCAAGGAGTGCAAAGGATGTGGACTGTATGCGAGGTGTAGAGTTGTTACCCTTGTTTGCAAGAGGAGAAGTTGCTATAATTGTGCACACGTATAACCCTTTTACACCAGACGAGGATATTTTGGTGTTCCTGTCACGGTATTGTGAGTGTCAAGGAAGGACAGAGACTGAAAAGCCGGCTTGGCATTTATAATGGAAAGACTAGATATTGGTGCAAGCTGAGGATGTCCCCAGATGGAGTGGGGGGAGTCATGCACCCCCCGGGGACCTTTAACATTGGAGGAAACCGGGGGTACTTGTACTACCGGGGCCAGCCGCAATATTGCAGGAAGTGCATGGAGTTTGGGCACACACAGGAGGGCTGTACTAAAGAAGATGTAATAGTTTGCCGCAAATGCAGGAAGGAGGGACACCACGCTGCAGAGTGCAAGGAGCCATCTAGATGTGATTTATGTCAAGAAACAGGGCACATGGCTAGATTTTGTGCAAAAAATAAGTCATATGCACAGGCTGTGAGGAGAAGGGAGATTGCAGAGCGCCCAGAGGGATGGGTTAAGGCGGAGAGTGAGTATGATATGCTGCATGGAGTTGAAAGCAGACAGGCGACGCCCGTGGAACCAGCTGCGGAGGCTCCCACTGATGAGGCCTTAACGAGGGGTGAAGCAGCAGCTGAGGAGGAGCTGCCAGATTCAGACTCAGATCTGTTTGAGTGTATGGAGGAAACACCCGTGGTTTCAGCTGAGAATGCTCTCCAGAACGAGGGCCAGGCATGGGGGGAAGCAACAGTAGAGGAGGCGGAGCCGGACACAGGAGAGGGGGAGGAGCCTGACCTGATGCAAGGAGAAGGCGAGGGAACCCCAGGACTGAAGGCCATGTATCCTGATGTGGAAGACCTTAATCAGCAAATTACGGAAGAGGGTATGGAGATATTGGAAGGAGGGGAACGTCCGCCAAAGAGGAAGATGGAGGAAGAAAATCTTGCTCCTTCAAAGGCAAAATGCCTGGGAGGAGAAGAGGAAGAGAAGACCAGTGTGATTTTTGATTCGGGGGAGGTGGTGGGGCGTGGTGGGTTGGATGCTAGCCCCTTGCGCTCCCCGGCATATCCTTTGATGGGCGTGGCGGATGGGCAGGGTTCACCAGGAGGGCAGAGCCTTTCCTATGCGGATGAAACTGCGGCAGAGAAGTTGATGCTTGGATTTCCGTCTCTGGGGTTCCCCCACGGTGGAAGGTGCTGGACAGAGCTAAATATATTTTTGATAATTGTTACTTGGGATTGTGCCTTTTTCATGTCTCGCTAGTATAAGAAGAAATGACTTTGACGCTGGCATCGTTAAATGTACGAAGCTTAAAGAAGCGTACAAGAAGAGTGAGAATATTTGACTTACTGGCAAAAGAAAGATGTGATATTTTTTGTTTACAAGAATGTACGATCACTGAACCCCCAAAAGAAGAAGAGTGGGTGTGGGGGGAATCTGTGTGGTCATGTTGCCTAGAGAGCAGAAACAGTGGGATTGGGATATTATTTAAGGGGAAAGAGTTCAAAATATGCAAATGTGAGGTAATTGAACCGGGAAGGTTATTTTTTGTTTTGGTGAAGTGGAAGGGGGAATGTTTCAGAATATTTAATATATATGCAGCTCCAAAGGAAAATCAAAGGAGGTTGCTGTTTGAGAAACTGAGGTTGTTTTTACCAGGAAGAATGAAAACTTTTGTGTTAGGAGACTTTAATTGTATAATTAGGGAGGGGGATAGGGTGGGGGTGCAGACAGGAGTAAGCCTGACAATTCTGGGGTACTGTTGAAAACAATTATGGGAGATTTTTCTTTTAGGGATACTTTTCAGGTGTGGGGGAAAGAAAAAGGGAATTCACTTGGTTTTGTGAGAGTGGAGGGGTAAAGTCTAGAATTGACCATATTTTTATTTCTGAAGGGTTGAAGGTGGAGAGCTGGAAGGGGTTAAGAGTACTTTTCTCTGACCATGATGTGTTGTATGTAAAATAGAAGTAGAAGGAGTGGAAAAGTATGGAAGGGGTTACTGGAAACTTAATGTTTCACTATTAGAAAAACCTGGGATCAAGTTTCAGTATGGGAAATTGTATGTTTATTTAAAGAGGAGAATGGGGGAATACAAGGGAATACTGGAATGGTGGGAGTGGGTAAAAATTGAAACAAAAAAGTTTTTTAATAGGAAAGGTAAGGAGTTGGCAAAAGAACAGGAGGAAGATTACAGGAGGGTGATCCTGAGAAAACAGTTTCTCCTCAGGTTAAAAGAGATGGGAAAGGATGTGGAGGGAGATCTTAAAAGGGTTAGGGTGGAGTCTGAGGAATTACTGGAAAAAAGAGGTAGAAGGATAATTCATGCTGCCAGAGTGGAAGCGGTTGAAAAGAATGAAAAATGTACCTCTTTTTTCTTTAAAAAAAGCGTTTACAGGGAAGTCAAGCCCAATTCCTGTGTGAATGAAGAGGGGGCAGAGGTAAAGGAAACGGAAAAAGTTCTGAAAGTTTGTGAGAATTTTTATTCCAAATTATATGAGGAAAAAGAGCGTGATATGTCCTTAGAAAAAGATCTAGTTGAAAAAATTGAGAAAAAACTAAGTAAAGATGATCAGATTTTCTTGGTGAGAGATTTAAACAGCGAAGAATTAAATGAGGTAATAAGGAATGGAAGGAAAGGGAAATCACCTGGCAAGGATGGGTTACCACATGAATTTTACTCCTATATGTGGGACATAATTAGAGAAGAGGTATTTAAATTATGCAACACAATTTTTAAGTTAAGAGAAACGCCGGAATCCTTTAAAGAAGGTATAATTGCATTAATATTCAAAAAAAAGGGGGACAAAAAAGACCTTAAAAATTGGCGTCCCATAACCCTGCTGAATTCAGATTATAAAATTGTGGCAAAAGTGATAATGCAAAGACTGAAGCCTTTCTTATGTAAATTGGTGGAAGAGGAGCAGGTGTGTGGTGTACCAGGGAGACAGATGGTAGGGAATCTAATTCTCCTGAGGGATTTAATTTGGTATTGTTTGGAACGGAAACAACCACTAGTTATTCTAAATATTTATTTTGAGAAGGCTTATGACCTTTTGTCTCATGCCTTTTTGTTTAAATTCCTGGGAAAGTTAGGAATACCAATTCAAATCGTTAGATGGATAGGAAGTTTATATAAAGGTATTAAAGTAGAGTTTTAGTAAACGGCTGTTTTACTGAGAAAATTTGGGTGAAATCAGGGGTAAGGCAGGAGTGTTCTCTGTCCCCGTTGGCGTTTATTTGCGCTATAGAGCCTTTGTTGCAAATTATCAGAGCGGACAAGGTGGTGAGAGGGGTTGAAATCCCAGGGAGTGGGGGAAGAAACATCAAAGTCCTAGGTTACATGGACGACCTAACCCTGGTGTGTACTACACAGGCGGCTCTTCATAGAGCGCAGTTACATATTGATACCTTTTGTCACGCTTTAGGGCTGAGAGTGAATTGGGGGAAAAGTGCTTGTAAGGCCTTTGGGGATTGGCATGATTTAGGAAAGTGTGGGATCCCTGTGGAAGGGGAACAGCTAAGACTGTTAGGGGTTTATTTCGATGTGGACTTTACAGGGGAGTCAAATTGGGTAAAGGTAGGGGAAAGAATAGAAAAAAAAATCAATTTTTGGACCCTAAGGAAGCTTTCTATGGAAGGGAAGATATTGGTGACAAAAGCGGTGTTGGTACCAATTTTGCTGCATATAGGGCTGGTGTTTCCCCCCGCGGCAAAATGGATTAGAAAAATTACCCAGTTTTTGTTCATGTTCCTGTGGGGGTCAACAAATGAGAGATTAAATAGAGAAATTGTATGGAAGGAAAAAGGGAAAGGTGGAAAAGGGGCCCCCAGGTTAGAAGTTATCCTGGGAGCAAAATATGCCCAGCTCTGTATAAAGAGAATTCAGAGTGAGGATACAAAGGCGGCCTGTTTAGCAAGGTATGCGGCAGGGGGTATGTTAAGGAGGCTGGGTCTGTTCAGGACAGATTTGAGGAGGCCACTCTGTTTTGTGACCCCAGATAATTATAGGGTCATCGAACATTTCATAAGAGGTTTTAATTTAAGGGATGTAGAAAAGTCCTTATGGGAAGATCACAGGAAAATAAGGGCTGTGATTCTGGAGAGAGACAGTTATGAATGCTGCGGAAATCTGAATATGTCACAATTAAAACTGATGTGGAAGAACATAGATTTCAAGGGTCTATCTAATATTCATAAAGATATTGCTTGGATGGCTGTGCACAAGTGTCTGCCAGTCCGAGTCTTTCAAAAAAGGCAACGTATGACAGTGTCGGATAGGTGTCCAAGGGAAGGCTGTGGGGGCGTAGAAGACATAGTACATTTATTTTGGAACTGTTTTTTTGTGAGGGCTGTGTGGAAAAACCTAGCGAAGCTAATTAGAGAACTAGGAGGAATCCATATATTGGAGTTTAATATGATGCTTTATGGGTTAAGTGAGTTAAAAGGGGAAAAAGGTTGGGTATTATGGAAAATAATAAATTGTGTAAAAGAGGTTGTGCGGATGGTGAGAAGTATGATGATATTCAATAATGAAACGTTAGATGTGAAAGCATGTACTAGGATTATTTTAAGTAAAATGTATACGTACTACTGTTGGATCAGAAAAGGTTGGGGAAAGTGGAAAGTGATGCATTGTGGAAAGTGAATAGCTGGAATAAGATGGTTGTGTGTTAGAAGAGTTACTAGAGAGAAGGAGGAGGAGGGGTATGTAACTTGTATGAATTTGAAGTATGTTTTGTCAGATCGTAAGGAAAAAGGGGTTTGTACATCGTGAGATAATGTGAATTACCTTTGGGAATGATAATTCGAGGAGGTAATAGAAAAAGTGTTTGAATTTACCGGTTATGAGTTGTGTGAGTGGGAATGGAAGTGAGCGAATCCGTTTGCTTTTACGGAAAGGGAAAGAGCGTATTTATGAGGAAGAGTTTGAGTTTTTTTGAGAAGTACAGTAGTACAGTCTGGGTCCCTTTACGTGGAGTTACCGGAGAGAAGAGGTGGGCCGGTGCTCCCCTCCACGGCGGGTGCCGTGGGGAAAAAGCATACGGAAATGTATGGAAGGGAGGGATGGCTGGGAAGGAAGAATGGCGACAGAATGGGATGAAAGAGGGTGTAATTGTGATTTTGAACAGTAATTTTCTGTGGGGAAAGAAAGGAGGAAGAAAATGTAAATATAGCATGTTTTTGTGGTTTGCTAATGTCATATGGCTGTTAATATGGTGTGTTTTTTTTTGGTTGCCACATTAAAAAATGTGTTGAATAAAAAAGTTAAAAAAAAAAAAAAAAGCCACGATCCTGCAGGTGATTCAGATATAATGTATCATGTATAATCATTTTTTTTTTTTAAATGGCCGTTCCTTGCACAGATATGGGGTTTTTATTTCACCCCCTCCCCACCCTAGTTCTACATGGTATGTATGGGTCTCTGTAGCCAGACCACCCATGTGATGATATCACAAAGGGAGTATACAGTACGTTCTAGAGTTTCTAGGCTCCAAAGTAACAAAGAGCGGCATTTAAAACCAACAGATTGCAAACTATCTGCTGAGTGGTGCAAAAAACAATATCTATCTATCTATCTATCTCTATCCAGGGAGCAGCAGACAGTGTTAGCTTGCTTCTATATTTATGCAAATGCCAGGTAAGCAGCCATGCTGGTAAAGGGCAAAGTGACAAGTGTGCCAGCAGGACAGGGCACCTCTCCAGCAGCAGCAGCAGCAGCAGCAGCAGCAGCAGCAGCAGCAGCAGGTGTCAGTGGAGGTCAGAAAAAGTGAGTGCCGGCAGGTAGGGTAGATGAAGAAAGCCACCCCAGAAATATGGTGTCCCCCTGTCTCTCCGCCAGCTGAAATGACAGAGCTGAGCGGTGTTCAAAGTGATTGCTTCTTCCTTTTAAAACCAAGAATAAGTACCTTGCGGCGAAGCTTGGCTTCTCTGGGTGCTTGTTGGATGGGCGGGGGAGGGGCTTTGCTTCTAGGGAGGGGATGTCTTGGATCTATGTTGTTTGACAAATATTCGCTGCTGCTGCAGTTGCACAAATGTTTGCATGGAATGGCCTAAGCTGATCCTTGCTGCAGGTTCTGGCTCAGATACTAGGCCTCAGCTACTGTGGTGGTTGCCGCTGCTGCTGCTGTTGCTGCTGCTGCTGCTGCACCAATGACCAAGCTGCTCTCTCCACAAGGGTGACACTTGTCCTGGGACAGGGCTAGTTGCCCCCCAGCGCCATTCCAACTCATACTAACCTGGCAGGGGAGTACACTATGCAGCCACGATCCTGCAGGTGGCTCTCCCAGAGCGAGGCTTGCTCATTGCACTTGGAGCTAGCTGACCTCTGCGATTTCCCCACATGCGGGAAACTCGACTGCACAATTTCTGGTAGTGGGGGACTGCGTGCGCGCTCTCCCCTGTTTTTGGACTGTTAGAAAAAACAGAAACAAAAATCAACAACAACAACCACCACCACCCACAGCACAGGTGTTTGTTCAGACAAGCTGCTATTGCCACTGCTTGGGCTTTGAACCTGGTCAATGTTAGACTTATGGCACTTCAGATATGGAGGATTTTTGGGGGGCAAATAAAAGGTTTAAAAAAATAAAAAGCTGTGTGTGCTGTGCACGCGCATAGTAAGTGAAACTTCTTTGACTTTTGTCACAGAAATTGACTTATAACGCGTGTGCTCGGCACACATGTGTCAGTCAGTGACTATGTATGTGTGTCAGTCAGAGAGTATGTATGTGTGTCAGTCAGAGAGTATGTATGTGTGTTTGTTTGTGCGTGTGTGTCGGTCAGTGTGTGCATGTGTGTCGGTCAGTGTGTGCATGTGTGTCGGTCAGTGTGTGCATGTGTGTCGGTCAGTGTGTGCATGTGTGTCGGTCAGTGTGTGCATGTGTGTCGGTCAGTGTGTGCATGTGTGTCGGTCAGTGTGTGCATGTGTGTCGGTCAGTGTGTGCATGTGTGTCGGTCAGTGTGTGCATGTGTGTCAGTAAGTGTGTCAGTCAGTGTGTGAGTGAGTGTGTCAGTCAATGTGTGTGTGTGTCAGTCAATGTGTGTGTGTATGTGTGTGTGTCAGTCAATGTGTGTGTGTGTGTCAGTCAATGTGTGTTTGTGTGTGTCAGTGTATGTCTCTCTCTCTCTGTGTCGGTCAGTGAGTGTATGTGTGTCAGTCAGTGTGCGTGTGTATGTGTGTCAGTCAGTGTGCGTGTGTATATGTGTCAGTCAGTGTGCGTGTGTATGTGTCAGTCAGTGTGCGTGTGTATGTGTGTCAGTCAGTGTGCGTGTGTATGTGTGTCAGTCAGTGTGCGTGTGTATGTGTGTCAGTCAGTGTGCGTGTGTACGTGTGTCAGTCAGTGTGCGTGTGTACGTGTGTCAGTCAGTGTGCGTGTGTACGTGTGTCAGTGTGTGTGTGTGTGTGTCAATGTGTGTGTGTGTATCAGTCAGTGTGTGTGTGTGTCAGTCAGTGTGTGTGTGTGTGTCAGTCAGTGTGTGTGTCAGTCAGTGTGTGTGTGTGTGAGTCAGTCAGTGTGTTTGTGTGTGTGTGTGTGTGTGTGTCAGTCAGTGTGTGTATGTGTGTCAGTGTATCTGTGTCTCTCTTTCTGTGTCCTGCCCCCTCCCTCCTGACTCCCCCCACCCCAGGCAGAGCTGCGGACCCGCGGCGGCTCTGTCTGAGACTCTCCTCCCCACCCAAAACGCAGGCAGAGCTGCGGACCCGCGGCGGCTCTGTGTGAGTCTCTCCTCCCCCGCACCCCCACCCCCAGGGAGACGCGGCCACTGCCGGGCCCGGCGTATGTGAGGGGCAGATACCCTGATTGAGAGCCCCCCCTCGGCAGTGCTGCGTTGGAAGCGGCGCACTCAAACCCCCGCTTCCCGCGTTACCGGAGCAGTGAGAGGTGAGAGGCGAGCCCCCCCCCGTGCTGTGCTCGTTCAATCACGTGGATCGGGGAGGGATGAGGACAGCTGCATCTCCACTCTCGGCGCCGCTTCCGCTTCAGGCTCAGACGCTGCTACGAGGGGTAGGCGACTCTGTGCATGCGCTGCCTCGCATCAACTGATGCAGATAGCTTCCTGGCCTGCGGGACCCGGCGGTCAAATCTGCGCATGCGCCTCAACCTCCCATGTCTGTGTGGACATGTGGGGGGAATGGCGGCTCTCCTCCGGCCCCGGCGGCGCTCAGTCAGCCATGGAAGGGGAAGCGTAGTTAGGGAGGAGAGAGGCTGAACAGCCGGAGGACTTGCGGGGCTTCCGCCATCTAACTACACCCACACCCGCAGCACCGGAAGCTCTGCGCCAGCCATATTTGTACACCCATGGCAGCGGACGTGTGGGGTTAACGGCGGCCGTTAGGAGCGGCGCCGGCGGCCGCATGTCACAGCGGGTGCGTGGGGGGAACGGTGGCCGTTAGGAGCGGCGCCGGCGGCTATCGCCGCCGCCGCATGTCACAGCAGGCATGTGGGGGGGAGGGATGGGGGAGCCGTGACGTCACTTCCGTTTCACATTTGTCCCCCATCTCTCCCGTTTTACCCCATCAGAATAGGTGCCACTAAAGAAGTTTCACTTCAAAAAAGTATCAGAGATATGCAAGTTGTGATACATCTCAAAAGAATCTGTGCACCATGTAACTCCCCCAACTCCTCCTATTGACTCTCCCCAAGGTGCATGCTGGGACAGACGCACAATGTGATACATCTCATTATAATCTGTGCACAATGTAACTCCTCCCCAACTCCCCCAACTCCCCCTACTGACTCTCCCCAAGGTGCATGCTGGGACAGAGACGCACAATGTGATACATCTCCTTATAATCTGTGCACCATGTAACTCCCCCCCAACTCCTCCTACTGACTCTCCCCAAGGTGCATGCTGGGACAGAGACGCAGAATGTGATACATCTCATTATAATTTGTGCACCATGTAACTCCCCCCAACTCCTCCTACTGACTCTCCTACCCAAGGTGCAAGCTGGGACAGATGCAGAATGTGATACATCTCATTATAATCTGTGCACCATGTAACTCCCCCCCAACTCCTCCTACTGACTCTCCCCAATGTACAAGCTGAGGAAGATGGGGCACAATTTGGAGCAAAAGGCTTAGATACAGTAAATACAGTAAGTGCAGGGTTTTGCTCCAAAATTGCCTTGATACATAGACCCCAGAGAGAGCGCTTCAAATGTGTTTAAAAAGGAGAAATACTGAGCCTGGCCTTAGTAGGAGCTGACAAATGACTGATTGTATCCGTGCAGGTGGTGTTATTTATTCTGTTTGACATACACAGTAACTTCTCAGCATTTTACATGTGACATACATAAGGGGATGATACTTTATCTTGCCATGAAGTCAATGCATTTGAACCCAGTGATACAGTATGTTGATCCCACTGCTGTCAGTGGCACTGTCCATATGTGTACTTGTGTCACCCAATGTACGTAATACAATGTATCACAGCAGCTGTGATTTTTATGACTGCTACTCTAGTTAACCACTTCTCAACCCCTTGAAATTAAATGTCAAAGTAACTGATTTCTCTATTATGACATCACGAGACAGTATCATTGAGCCTCCTAGGAGATGCCAGCAGCAGTGTTCTGTAATGACATCATGGAATCGCCTTAGAGACTGAGATAAATACACAAATGTAAACTTGTTTGTGCGTGACTTGAATTAGTTCCCAAAGGAAACCGGTAGTTTCGTGGACATCTCAGAGATAGGAAAAGTGTGGCGCTGTACAGAGAGACTAATTATCTCCACCTTAACTCTGTATCATGGCAGGTAGGAAGCAACATGACCTTTAAATACTGTACCAAAAAAGAAATGGATAATATCTATATTTTTGAATTGTTTACTTGCACAATCTTTTATGGGGTACAGAACAGATAATATGACTCCTATCAATGGATGGGAGAAAGAAGACAGATGGGGGGGGGGGGGGGACGGTAGACAACACACAAGGGGTTAGGTACGTGGCCTTGATCGGATAATATTTTTTTTATAAATGTCAAAACTGATTTCTTATAGATACATACACACATTTGTTTTATTGTATTTACTTTTATATCTGGCTTGTAATTCAAAATCTTAAATGATTTGAACAGTAATGTATAGAAAAGAACACATGTACTGTATACATAAATGTCAAAGCGGCAAACGTCTATGGGATCTATGGGATAGTAAAAAAAGACACAGGGACCTTAGTGTATAGAGTAGGATTAGTTATGTATAAGGCATGCTTTTTCCTTGCCCTAAGTTTAGGTCAATAACTATTGGACCAATTCTACACCCTGGGGTGTAATGTTCAACTACTTTCAGCCATATCCTTAAATTATTGTCTACAGCAGTGTTTTTCAACCAAGGTTCCTAGGATCCCTAGGATTCCCCGGGCATCCCTAAAGAGTTCGCTGTAATTTCAGGTCATTTTAAAATTGTACTTTTACAGTACAATGAATTTACAGTACAATGCATCAGATCTTAGAAGCACTATTAGAGAGGGTTGGGGTCCCACAGAATTTCACATTGGGTTCCTTAACCAAAAAAAGGTTGGAAACCACTACTCTACAGTTATACAAAGGCCCCCAAAAAAACAAATCCACAAAACGAGGGCAGAATCTGCCACTTGATTTACAGATATAGCTGACCTGAGTGCTCCTCCAGATACCTCAATATACCAGACATGTCTCAGAATACCACACCATAATATTACCACAAACTACCACAGTAGGAACAGGCAATTTTTATTTTTTTATTTTTAAAGATCCAGTTCCGAAAGCTATGGTACATCTACAATTGTCATTGTGTTCAGAGGTGGACATGAAAGCAGGTGATGGACTGCACAAGTTATATATGTCAGTTGCCACTTGGTGTCGAAAACTACCTAGGAATAGTTTTCTGTCTGTGTTACATCCCAGCACATCATTAATGTGTATATAATATATATATATATATATATATATATATATATATATATATATATATATATATGCTGTGAGTGGGTTTACTGGCTTTGCATCTCCCAAGCCCATGTATTTAAAATATTGAAGCTTCTGACCACTATTGACCAGAGTAGCGGTCTGTAACATTGATAATCGAATAAATGTGTTTCCTAGCAAGCCATTTTCCCTGTTAGTGCTGGCTATTCATAACAAAACAACGACCCCCAAAAACTTTATTCAAAACCAGAACCAAAACCCCAAATATTTTAAAGGCAAAATAAAAATACCAAGCCAAGTGAGCATCTCTGTGTATTTCATATGTATTTGATATCAAGAATATCTTTTAACAGGTCTGTTAAAGCAGTCCTAACCCCCCAAAGTCAGGCTTATAGGATATCCCAGCTTCAGCGGAGGTGGCTCAATCAGTCCCTGCTTCAGCACAGCTGGCTCAATCAGTCCCTGCTTCAGCACAGGTGACTCAATCAGAGGCTGATTGAGTGATTGTGCCACCTGTGCTAAAGCTGGAATATCCTGAAAAGTTAACCTGTTGGGGGGGCTTGAAAACTGGAGTTGAGTCCCCGTGTGTTAAAGAAATGTGCCTTGATTGTGCTTTTCACGCCCTTCACTTTTACCTTTCTTCCTTACAGATCAGTTTTTAAATGCCTCTGCTGTGAACCCTCCACCGACCTGCAGTGCTCCTGCAGTTACCACTGCTTACCCTTCATGGAGCAACAGCTCCCACCCAGTAGGGAGGAATACTGAAGTCTACAGACATGGGGCCCAAGGCATGATTTTGCAACAAGGGTCTGCAGGAACACCAATGTATCTACAGCAGATCCCACAGGCAACACGCGCTTACCCTCGTGTATCGGACATGAACAGAGGATTCTACCACACTGCTACAGGAGGATACACAGGATTTGCAGGACAGGTTAGGGGAGAAGCCACAACACAGCCTGTTACTTTCCGTCCCAACAAACAGTTGGAAAGACGTGCTACAATAGGGCCTTGTATAATGACCACCCAGTATACACAACTTCAGCAGCCACCATTCATACCCCTTAGAGGAATGCAGACCTTACAAGGTGAGATATGGAGAATCTTTACTAATCATTGTTCAAAATCTTCTCCTTGACTGATACCATTACCTGTTATAAAGATCTTTAATTACGGTCATTCGCCACTGTAGTGTTACAAAGATATAGAACTCTACAGTATGTAGTCCTCGCCAATACTGAAGGGATTAAGCATGTGTTTGCTTTTCTTCCTTTGTGTTATTATGTACAATGTGTTGGTTTTTATGATAATTGATTATTTCTCCTTTTTGATTTTGTTACAGTGTGTCAGACCTCGCTTGGAGCCCAACATATTTCCCAGGCCAGTTTAATTACACAAGGAGCAGTTCAGCTTGCTGCTAATGAAAAAAGTGAACCACCTCTAATGTACCCAACTCAACCAGCTCGGAAGCTGAGCCACCTCCCAAAGTTACATATTGAAGTGCAAAGCAACAAAGAGTTATATGTGCCAGTGTGGAAAAGGGGTGGGTTAAAAGATATGGAGAAGAGATCTTCAGAGGTGAAGGTCTTCCCACATATGGCTCTGAAGATTCGTAATAACGTGCTGAGTTCAGTGAAGACTAAGTGTCCGTCAAAGTCTGAGGGGGTATCAAAGTGCTCCACAGTGGAAACAAAGAAGAAAAAGATCCTTTCTTCAGCTGCAAAGGATCAAGTCACACAAACTGCACTGCAAAAGAAGGTAAAACCAATGTCAAAGCCAGTAAATCATTCTTCTGCTCCTATACCAGGGAAGTCACCCCATGGCCCACAATCTGGTGACGAGGCTGTTCTGTTAAAAAAGAGGAAACATGTGTGTCTCTCAGGTGCCCACATTTCCAATAAGGTATCTGAAAAGATGCTGCAAAGCCGTGAAGGTTCAATGGATGCAAAGACACCTGCTGTTACTCATATTAATCCTAAACTGAAGAAAACTCAGGAGATAGGGATCAAACGTAAAAATGCAAAGACTCCTGCAGTTACTCATAGTCCTGAGCGCAAGACACCTCAGGAGATGGGGATCAAACGTAAACAGAACAGCAATAGCAAGCAGGTAGTGAAGACCAGCTTTTTCAGTTTTAAGCAAGCGCTGGCTTGTGGTACTGATAATAACCCCAAAGCTCTCAAAAGAAAAAGTGCTAATCAGCCTGGGATGAATTCAGAAGTCCTTGGGAAGGGCAAGAAGTCATTGGAACCTTCTAAACAAGGAAAGTTGAAAGCCCATCCCAGCAACCTAAGCCTCCTAATGATTAACGCTGTTCAATTATTTCACCCATTGGGTAAAAAAGCAGGTCCCACAGGTCCAGGGGCACCCACAGGATCCATTACACTTGGAAATAAGCTTGGACCAATGCAAGGAAGCCAAAACCAGACTTCTGCTTCTCATGTTCAGTGGCCTCCTACTGATGGGATTAAAATGTGGATGGTCAAAAAACAGAGCAGTATTTCTGGAATTGAAGGAATCGGTATTAATGCCAGGCCTAGGCTATTTAAAATACATGAGTACACAAGACCTGACATTAAAACCAGTGAAATCAAACAACGTGGGAAAAACAAAGCTTCAGTTATAGAGAATCTCAAACACTTCCCAGTGATATCCATGGAACAGGAAGCTGCAGTAAGATGCATTGAAAAGGTCAGCCAAACCACTATCCCCATTCCAGCCCCTGGCATTAAAACCAGTGAAATCAAACAACGTGGGGGAAACAAAGCTTCAGTTATAGAGAATCCCAAACACTTCCCAGTGATATCCATGGAACAGGAAGCTGCAGTAAGATGCATTGAAAAGTTCAGCCAAACCACTATCCCCATTCCAGCCCCTGGCATTAAAACCAGTGTAATCAAACAACGTGGGGGAAAAAAGCTTCAGTTATAGAGAATCCCAAACACTTCCCAGTGATATCCATAAAACGGAAAGCTGCAGTGACATGCATTAAAAAGGTCAGCCAAACCAGTATCCCCATTCCAGCTCCTTTCAAGCAGCAGCACCAGCTTTCTAACCAGCAGCACCAGCTTTCTAACCTGCAGCTTCCTATCAATGTACCCAGTAGAGTGGACAACTCCACTCAATCCTTCTGTCAACAGCCTCTCCAAGAGCTTGAGGTCTCCATACCTATTCCACCTGGACAGAGAGAGGAGAAGGAGGCTATTAAAAGGAAAGCACAACTGGAGAGGGAGTAAGCCTGTCAACATACCTCCAAGGGGAGGCTACAGTGCTTTGTTCAGAGGCAGAAGGATCATAACATCTCTAAACGTTACGGATACCCACCATATAGACTTCATTCCCCCATGAGCTACTTAATCTGTAACTGTGCCAAGCTCTGTGAATATCTGTAAATAAGATTTATATTTATAAGTTAGTTTGTAACATATTTTACTAAGATTATATTTAAAACACTTCAATAAAATGTATCTATTTTTATTTGAACTCTTTATTTACTAATTAAATTATTTACAAATGCCAAGGGTTATTGAAAATCTGTAAATTAACTTTAGATTACCCTCTTGATGATGGATGGATGGATGGATGGATAGAGATAGAGATAGAGATAGAAATAGAGATAGAGAGAGAGAGAGAGACAGAGACAGAGACAGAGACAGAGACAGAGACAGAGACAGAGACAGAGAGAGAGAGACAGAGAGAGAGAGACAGAGAGAGAGAGACAGAGAGAGAGAGACAGAGAGAGAGAGAGAGAGAGAAAGTCGGACCCCAATTATGAGAGAGAAACAAATAAATATTTAACTATATACTTTGTCATGTTGGATGTATGTACTGTATGTCTTTATTTATATAGCGCCATTTATGTAGATAGCGCTTCACTGCAGTAATAAACGTGACAATCATATAAATAATACAAATAACAGATCATGGGAATAAGTGCTTCAGACATAAAAGTAACATTTAGGAAAAGGAGTCCCTGCTCTGAAGAGCTTACAATCTAATTGGTAGGTGGAACATACAGAGACAGTAGGAGGGCGTTCTGGTAAGTGCGTCTGCAAGGGGCCAAGCTTTATGTATGCGGTCTATAGTATCAGCCACGGAGCTACTCACATGCTTCTATATGTGGGTCTTAAAGATGGATAGATAGGGTGCTAGTCGGGTATTGAGGGGAAGGGTATTCCAGAGGTGAGGGGCAGTCAGTGAGAAAGTTTTCAGGCGAGAGAGGGTTTTAGATACAAAAGGGGTAAATAGAAGACATCATTGGGCGGATCGCAAGAGTCGGGATGGTGCATAGCGAGAAATTAGAGCTGAGCTGTAAGGAGGGGCAGAAGAGTGTAAAGCTTTAAAAGTGAGGAGGAGAATTGAGTGTGAGATACAGGATTTGATAGGAAGCCAGGAGAGGGATTTCAGCAGGGGAGACGCTGAGACAGATTTAGGAAAGAGTAGAGTGATTCTGTCAGCAGCGTTTAGGATAGATTGTAGGGGAGACCGGTAAGAGGCAGTAAGGCCGGACAGCAGAAGGTTCCAGTAATCGAGATGGTAGAGAATGAGGGTCTGTGTCAGAGTTTTAGCTGTTGAGCAACAGTGGAAGGGCGTATCTTTGTAATATTGCGGAGGAATAAACAACAGGTTTAGCTACCTTTTGAATGTGAGAGGAGAATGTGAGAGAGTAGTCTGAGACCCCTAAGCAGCGTGCTTGGGCTATTGGATGTATAGTAGTACTTCCAACAGTAATGTGGAAGGAGGTAGTAGGGCCAGGTTTGGCATGAAATATAAGGAGTTCTGTTTTTGACATGTTAAATTTAAGTCGGCGGAGGATCATGTTGCATTGGGCTTCTCTTTCCTTTGTTTATACTGTACAATGTCACATACCCAGTAGCACTCCTTAAGACAAATATATATGGTCAGGTGGGTTTGGATTTGAGTTTACAGGGGGTTTGTGTGTTTCCAAACTTACTCTGCCCACTTTTAAAGCAGCAGTTCAAGCTGTCGTTTAAAAATAAAAAAAATCCCTTTAATATGTGCATCAATACAAACCACTCATTGAGAAGTAATTAGCTAAGTTGCGATCGATCGGTGAAGATTCGGCTCGGGGGTTCACTAAATGGTTGCCAGTGCAGCAGAAGAGGTCCAAAGATGCAAAGTTCTCTGGGGAAGATCATGTGACCAGATAGTCACTGGATACAATTGAGTTTTGCACAGCTAGGGAGAGGGCAGGGATAAAAAAAAAAGTGGAGGTGCCAGAGTCTGTTTCAGAAGAGGAAGGGGATGTGACTTGATTGATTGATTGTTACATTATGATACATTAAAAAAATTTCAGCCCCTGAGGAAGTAGAGTGACATCAACGAAACGCGTAGGGCTAGTGGCATAGCCACTGTTTGACTGGCTTTTGGACGCATATGGTTATTTGGCATTGGAGCCCGGCTTTCCCTTCAGCCTGCCAGCTGTCCCTTTAAGGACACGGGTACTATCGCGCGCGGGCGCGCAGAGACTTCCCGCTGCTCCGGAGGAGGAAGTGACGCGTGTGTCTACACGCGGTGCAGAGCTGTGGACCCCGCACACCAGCCTCCACGGCCGGCGCTGTTCCGGTTACCATCGCAGGGACTGACTGGAGTTTGAGCCGCAACGGAGCCATCCCGGCAGGGAGACCATCTGCATATAGGACTTGTTCCTTCCAATGCGAGTTTAAGCCTTGCTGTCTGTAAGTAGGGCTCCAATTTTTGTGTCCCAGATGACCTACGGTTCTTTGTATTTGCCATTGCCTGTCTTGGCATAGTTCTTTTTAATAAATTATTTTTTAATTGTCGCTAGGACTCTTAATTTTTTTGTGTGTATTAGTGCAGTACTGCTCACCCTACAGTGTTGCGCTATGATTTTTGTTTGTTTGTGTTTTTTTCTTTGTATGGTCTGTCGAGCAAGTGTGCGGATCCCTTGAGGAGTTCAGGACATTCCACTGACAATTTGGCGCCAGGTTTTTCTTTATTTTGTGTTATTCTGTTAGTACTGGCAGTATCACCGGACAGCCAACCTTTATTAGAAGTTATTTTTAATATCACACTGTGTTTTACACTTTAGCGCTAGTTCACAATTTTTTTGTTCACCTTGATTGATTGTTACATTATGATACATTAAAATTTTAATACAGAGTTGTTTAAAAAAAAAAGTACTACTAACAGTAGCATTATACTAAAAAAAATAATACAGATGCACAGTAATAGTAGTTTTTATATTTATTAGTGGTGACCATGTCCATCAATAAAATTAACTGACATCCAATTCTTCACAGTCAGGATGAAGGTTTTTGATCTTACCACACTCCTATTAGATCATTGTGGTGGGTGTCCTTTTTATTTATAAGGTGCAGGCAAGAGTGTCTGGGATCCCACTTCTGACACAGTTACTGCACCGGCACAGCTTAGTCTAACAAAAGATGGGAGCTGGCCGGGCACGTGACGGCCGTATGAGGATAAACAGTGTCGCCACTGTAAACTTGGCGCTGGGTATCTTCTTGCTTCCCTATTCTTAGAAAGCCTTACACCAGACATTATAGCATGTTAAGCTGTGTTGCATCTGACGATGGGAGATCCCCGAAACATTGTGCGTTTGCAATCTGCAAATAAAACAGTTTATCATGCTATAATTTCTGGTGTAAGACTTTATTAGAATAGGGAGGCAAGAAGATATCCAGCTCCGACTTTCTATTCTTAGTAAGGAGTTTTCCAAGCTGCCCCCGCTAGCCATTTTAATACCCATTTTGATCTTTTACATCCCATAACATTCAATACCCATTGGATCTGGTCCTGACTAGCATTCTGTATGTTACCCACATGTTCAAAGAGTAGACAGAAATCCTCGTGGAAAAAGTGAAGCACAGCCGGTCCAAGAAGAAAACAATCCGGGGCTAAGCGAATGAATTAAATATATTCTTTATTGGGGGTGCACAGCATGGTGGCGCAGGGGATATGCCTCTGACATGTTTTGCGCTGAGATAGCGCTTCCTCAAAGAGTATCTGGATACAGAGGCATATCCCCTGCGCCACCATGCTGTGCACCCCCAATAAAGAATATTTTTAATTCATTCACTTAGCCCCGGATTGTTTTCTTCTTGGACCGGCTGTGCTTCACTTTTTCCACGAGGATTCCTGTCTGCATTGTATACCAGCTGGATGCACGCCTCTGGGACGGCATACAAACAACACCCATGTGAGTAAGAACTACATCATTATATCACTGGATATTCATATCTTGCTCTAAGGTTGCTGCCAGATAGAAACCTGCTGTTCACACTGATGTTCATATCCACCGGTTAGTTCAGATTAGGTTTTTGTTACACCATTGGCAGCAGTTAACCTGTTAATGAGCTCTGCAATCAAGACACTCCTAGTTGTTTGTGCTTACTTACCTATCCCAGGGTCCGCTTAAGCTTGCTTATTCACTTATGACTATCAGATCTCACACTTTGATGCACTTGGTTTGGAGGACATTCCTCCTACAGTCTCATGTTCAAAGAGTATCTTTTTTTAAGGCTCTCGTTGTCATTCCTACATACAGATGTAGCCACACTTATACGTCGCTGTACGTGGTACCATTCGGAAGTCATGAACTAACCGCAGCAATGCCGGGAGAAGCTACGACGGTCACCTTCACTACTGCAAATCTCATTTTTGCTTTTTAAGCTGTGGCTGTATCTACAGTTGCAAGGACATTGTAAGCAATATATTAGCCCTTCTGGCTCATCAGCAAGACGCCCGGTAGACGTGCTACTCTGTGTATGCAGAGTATTGAAGAAGAGGCCAATACAGCTTCTGATGCCTTAGCAATATGACAGAATGTCAGAGCGGTGGCTATGCTGCGGTGCTACTGCATTTCCTGCTTGCACGGTGTTGAAACAACAGATGGACTTCGGCACAGGAAGCATCAACAGTCTCTGTCGTTACCCAGACAGAATCACCTGGTCAATGACAGAGAGGAAATAGCTGCAGACCAATGTGGCACTGACATAGGGTGACCGATGTCCCGGGACAGTCCAGATTTTTTATCTAATGTCTCCTGTCCCGACTATCTTCTGCTACAGTATGTCCCGATTTTACCAGGAGCAGAGAGAAAAGTAGGGTCTGCCACTGCAATTTCTCCTCCAGCCATTAGGTGGCGATATGCTGCGCAGCTCATTCTCTGACTGTGTGCAGTGTGTGTGTGTGTGTGTGTGTGTGTGTGTGTATGACATGTGGAGGGAAGGTGGAGGGGTGAGAGAAATGGCGAGGGGAGGGGGGTTGAAGGAGAGACATGGCGAGGGGATGGGGGTGAAAGAGACATGTGGAGGGGGTGAAAAAGAGACATGGCGAGGGGGTGAAAGAGAGTCTTAGGGAGGGGGGGGAAAGAGACATGAGGAGGGAGTGAAAGAGACATGGGGAGGGGGGGTGAAGAGATATGGGGAGCCGGGGGTGAAGAGACATGGGGAGGGGGGTTGAAACAGACATGGGGATGGTGAAAGAGGCATGGAAAATGGGGGGGTGAAAGAGCGACATGGGGAGGGAAGGGGAGGTGAAAGAGAGACATGGGGAGGGGGTGAGAGACATGGGGAGGGAATGGGGTGAAAGAGGCATGGGCGGGGTGAATAAGCGACATGGCGGGATGAAAGAGAGACATGGAGAGGGGAGGTGATAGAGAAACACGGGGAGGGGGTGCAAGAGACATAGAGAGGGGGATGAAAGAGAGCCATTGGGAGCGGGGTGAAAGAGAGACATGGGGAGATGGGTGAAAGAGAGACATGGGGAGGGAGGCGATAGAGAGACAAGGGGGGGATGAAAGAGAGACATGGGGAGGGGGGATGAAAGAAAGCTATGGGGGGAGTGAAAGAAAGTCACGGGGAGGGTGGGTAGTTCTTTTTTTCTTCTTCACATGTCTGGGAGATGTTGATCGGACGGCTTCTTAGGATCAAATACGACGTGACAGACTTTATATAAGGCCTGTGACGTCACATTTGACCGGCAAATGATACATCCACCAATCTGATTGGTGGATGTACCATGTGATGGCTTCCATTTTTTTTTTGGCTGAAATGACATCATCTTAAGTGATCGGATAATAAAAGAACTATTGGATCTCAATATAAATGTAGAAAATATGCAGGGCCAAAGCTATGACAATGCTGCAAATATACGGGGAAAGCATAATGGAGTTCAAAGACATATTGAACATGAATCCATGTGCGTTTTATGTACCATGTAGTTCTCATTATTTGAACCCGGTGGTTAACAACCTGGCCAAACCCAATATAGGTGCCATTTAATTTTTTGGCTTAATACAACCGTTGTATAATTTCTTCCCCAGGTCCTCCAACAGGTAGATCATTCTTTTAAAATCCTTACCCAATTTAACACTAAAGAGAGTCTGTGAAACATGTTGGGAGCCTCGTATTGATGCAGTTAGACCAATTCGATACCATCTGGGAGCGCTCTATGTTGCATTAGTGTATATTAAAGAAGATGTGACATTTAAAAGTGAACATCATGGCCCCCAGAGTAGAGCTACAAACTATGACAAAGTCCAAAGACCAAATCTGTGGCTCCAAAAAACAATCCCAACAGTAGATCTGGGGCCCTGTTTGTTTAAATCAAAAACACTACAGTAATGTCCAATCCTTTGTCTCATAAATAGAAAGGTATCCTTACCAACTCCATTATAAATGGTGTAAATGATTAGTCTAGGGGTTTACAGTATATACATGTAGAAAAGATGGCGCCTAGCTGGTTCTGCTTTGTTATTGAGCTATCACAAATCAGCTGTAAATGTTCACATGGAATGGCACCTAGTTAACTTCTTAAATCAATAACTGTAGACTTGCTAGTCCCCTATATCATAGACGGAATCCTCAATAATAACAAAGTGGAGACTCACGGTTATCAAAGGGTTCATCAGTTCAATCCTGCTCCTGTGGGTTGCTGCAGGACACCTTTTGGTGTGTTGTTCGCTAGGTAGATAGTACAAAGTGAAAAATGTGCGATGCACAACCGGAACGAAAAAATAAATGAACTGGAGAGAGGGTACAGTAACTACACAATTTGCTTTAATAACTCATCTAATCAAATGACCGGCAGCAAAACGTGCGCAAACACGGAGGTTTTCAAACACCTCTATGGAGCTTGGTCCCACCCCCCGTTCGCGTCACGCGTCACTCACGCGCGGCGCGCTTACGCGATAATCGTGCACCGCTCCCCAGCTGCGAGACAACACCCGTAACAATGCCCACCTGTCTCCTGCGCTCTGCGTCCGATCACAGCTCCCGCGGGGGCCACACCTCCGTTCCGCCTCTCACTCTCATTGCTTCAGTCCTCCTATTTAATCTCTGCTTGCTCAGTCACACAATGCTGAGCATAGACCATAGTAGCCTTGTGTTCCTACATTCCTGCTTTGCCTTGCCTCTCTTGCTTTCAGTTTGACCTCACGTGTACCGACCCGGCTAGACTCTTGGACCCTCTCTGTATAACGACCCCGGCTTCCCCTCGACTACCTGCATCTCTCCATCCCTGACCACGGCTATAGGACATTCTACTAACGCACCGGCTCCAACCCTCGACCTCGGCACAGTGGACATCTACCATTCTACTGGCTCCTCTCCACAACCGCGGCAAGTATCTGGACTACCCTCTCTCTCCAACCCCGACCCGGCTACACTGACAATCCAGGTATGCCTCCACTGCTGCAGGTGCGCATTTTCTACTTTCCCACCTCAGTACCGGGGGTCCTCCTTGTTCGTGGTGAGCGCAAGCGTTACAATTAGAGAGGGTTGGGGTTCCTTACAATGCATCTGATCTCAGATGCACTATTAGAGAGGGTTGGGGTTCCTTACAAAGCATCTAATCTCAGACGCACTATTAGAGAGGGTTGGGGTTCCTTACAATGCATCTGATCTCAGACGCGCTATTAGAGAGGGTTGGGGTTCCTTACAAAGCATCTAATCTCAGATGCACTATTAGAGAGGGTTGGGGTTCCTTACAATGCATCTGATCTGATCTGATCACAATATAATTATAAGTTTCCTTAACCAAAAGAAGGCTTAAAACCACTGGTCAATACCACCTATACCACCTGTGTTGTGATTTACAGAACCCGCTTTGTTTGGTGTGTCTCATTTTTGTACAATTAGTACAGATATGCAAGTGAAGTGAGCATTTATTCTCTGCCAATAAATGTGTATAGGTTTACGTAACATGCGGGCTTCCTCTGGACTGTTCTGTTTTTCAAACACACTGATATAAATAGCATTATGGGGAGATCAATATTGTAGACATGCTTTCCCTTAGCAACAAGATGCAATAGTAATAGATTATTATGTAATGAGAGAACAAAAAGATGGAACCGGGCGCTTCTAACTATGAAATAACTGAAGTGAATTAGTGGTAAAAAATAATCAAAAAAGTGTTCCCAACACGCTTTTATGCATCATTTAGTAGTAAAAAGCGAGGAGTGGCTATCCTAATCAGACAAGGCACTCCATTCAATCATATCAAAACGACAATAGACACAGAGGAAAAGGAAAAGGATCCCAGAAAGGATGTGACGTCAATGAAAACCTGTCACGTGGTACGGTAGCCAATCAGAGCGTGGGAACTTTATCCTTATTGACGTCACATCCTTTCTCCCCCAAGCCCCTGACACATGGTATACCAGAGTCAATCAGAGTAGGGATAAAGTTCCCACGCTCTGATTGGCTCTAGTACCATGTGTTCACGGCCATGTGCCTTTTCATGACGTCATCTTAAAGGCAATTGAAGCAAAGCCATTCTGATTGGCTGTGCTTTCATTCCCTTTAAGTGACGTCATCATTTTTTTTTTTTATCGGCCAAAACACATGGTTTTCACGGCCCAATCAGGACCGTGGGAACCATGACGCAAAATGTGACGTCATAGGCCTTTAAAAGCCTATGTCGTCTCATTTTGCAGCCAGACGCCGCGGAGGAAGGACCTCCGGAGAAGAAAAAAGACAAGGGCGTGGCCGATGATGGAAAGAAGACCACGCCCTGCCCCGCCCGGAAGAAGATAGAAGAAAGAAGAATACAGATGAAGATGGATTACAAGTAGAAGTACGTGGATTGGTTTGGATTTTTAGATTAATGTTTATTACTTTGAATGGTTTATTATTCTATGGGTTCCTGATCGTGGATTGGTTCGTGAGTAAGCTGCGCAACGGGAATCGGTGGGGGCAAGTAATGGTAAGCGAACTACAGTAAAGAAATGTATTTTATTTAACTTGTTAATTTTTTCAAAAGGTTTTTTAACATGTGTATTTTTTTTTTTGTGGTACAGTATATCATTTCTTGCCACTGTACTGTATGTATGTATATATGTCTAGAGAGATATATACATACAGTACAGTACAGGGTAAGAAATGATGTTGTTTTAAAAGCTGGATTAGATGTGTTTTAAATTATTTTGTGTATGCTGCTACTGTATGCTTTATTGTGAGTTTAAAGAATTTTAAAATTAGATACTGTAGATGTATTCCTTGGTTTTGTATTGTATGTTTGAGGAAGGTCAGGGATAGGCTTGGTTTGTAAAGGTTGTATTTTTGTCGTTACTTATATTTTTTCAAAGGCTTAATTGTTCTGCTCTAGGCGTGAATTTGTTAATGGTTTTATTGTTCGGGATCTAGTGTGAATTGTTTAGGGATGTAAATAATGATTGCTAATTGATTTTTGTTTACGTTTGATTAATTTGCAGAATGTATATGGTGCATAGATATTGAGGCATCATTTATATTGGAATGTAAGTTGTTTAAATGGCTTTTCAGAGGTTTAGTGATGATTTAGATTGAGAGATCAGTTATGAATATTAAAGGAAATTGATTTTAATTTAGTGTGTATGTACTGTATGGAGAAGTGTTTGGTTGTAGGACAGTGCTTTTGATAACCCTTCTACATTTATTTGTACTGTATATTGGTTTATCATGGGTGTGTATATAACGTGTGTGTATATATATATATATATATATATATATATATATATATATATATATATATATATATATACTGTACAATATATATATATACTGTACTGTATCTCTCTCTCTCTCTTTCTCTCTGTCTCTCTCTATATATATATACAGTATATATATATACAGTATATAGTTGCATGATGAAGCCACAGTACAAATTCATGGGTGAAGGGTGGGTATCGTGCCTGTGTGGCTTAACCCCTTAATTACCTTTGCGGTTATTATCCGATAAGGTGTTTAAGGGGTTAATTGATATCTGAATGTACTTGCAATGTATTGGCTTGGTATTGGCTATGTCTTGTGTGGGCAAGAGAAGGAAGGAAGGCGCTGGCGACGGACACTTCGTATTGATGAGGTCAGTAGTACTTTATTTATTTGTATATGCTAGTTAATGTTTTTTAATAATGGGCAATTAATCTATTATCCATATCTGGATAATAGTTATTTTGCACATTATTGTACTGTAGGTGTTGGGGGGGAGGGTGTATGTATTGAATGTATAGGCCAGGTTTATTTTTTTTACATTCAGGGTTTGATTCCGTGGTTCTGCGTGGGGCCTATGGAGACCAACTCTGGGTATTCTCGGGTATCCCAAGGGTATCAGGCTGGTGGTTCCACGGGTGACACATGCGGGGATGATGATGTGTGGTCCCACTTCTGTGGGGGCACCGCGGACCCGTAGTCTGCGGGGATGACGATGTGTGGTCCCACTTCTGTGGGGGCACCGCCGACCCGTAGGTGCGGGGATGATGATGTGTGGTCCCACTTCTGTGGGGGCACCGCGGACCCATAGTGAGCAACCGTGAGTTCCCCAGACCCCCATGGGAACCACCCGAGGCCCCGCAGACACCTGTGGGTTTGACCCGGGGCTCCCAGACATCCTTGGGCCTACCGTGGGGACCCAATTGTGGCTCACGGTGACCCAAGGAGACCACCTGGGCGCCATGGTGCTGGCAGGATCCACCAGCAGGCCTCCAGAACCTGTGGAATGCTGCTGGTAAACTGTAGGTCTGTCCAGGTGCCCTGCCAGCCCACCGGGGACTAGCGTGGGGCTGCGTTATGAACCCTGTATGTAAAAGAATAAATCTTGTATTTATGGGGGGCACACGGGGTGGGTAATGTATTTAATAAATATAATGCTGTTTATTGTGGGTCATTGTACTGTTTTTATTGTGGGGACTGGGGGTGGGGTGTTTCCCCAACGGTATGTGGGTAGGCCTCCCTTGTGGGTACTGACTGGGTGGTTAGGCCTCACGGGGGGGGGGGGGTTAGTGTGGGAGGGTATGTAGGCATCCCGAGTGGTGGGTGAGGGTGGGTTAACCCCTTCATGACTGTAGCGGTTAATAACCGCTATGGTGATTAAGGGGTTAGGGGACATTACTTTGTATGTTTTAATTTTTGTGTCTGTTTTGCAGAAGCGGAGGGGCCATGGCCAGGATGGGGGGGGGGGGGTGTAACGGTACAGTATGTGGGTAGGGGGTGAGGGTGGTTAGACCTCACAGTATGCACATTGGGTCCCCCCCCCCTCCCCACATTTACATACTGTACACTGCACGACATCAATGCAGGGAGGGAGATTTACTGGTAAGGAAGGCTTTAGGCCTTTATATCTCTCTCCCTTCAGTGTAATCTGTTTAACAGACACATTAGGGGGGAAGGGGCTTTAGGCCTTTATATCTCTCTCCCTTCATTGTAATCTGTTTAACAGAAACATTAGGGGTGAGGGGGCTTTAAACAATGCTGTGTATAATGTATAAGGTTTTTTACAATTAGATAGATGTAATCCTTGGTATTGTAAGGGTTAGCTTTGGTTTTAAATTGTGTTTTCTGGTTGGTACTTACTGTACAGTATATATTGACTTTTGTTTACTTGATTGGTTAAAGTGTTTGTTTGGAAGTGTTTGTATTTACTGGTAGAGTAGCTTGCAATTATATTGTTAACATTCATTTGCAAAATGTACAGTATATGGTGCATAGATTTTATGCTATGCATCATTTACAGTATACTGTACAATGTAAATGCAATGTACTGTGTGGATTGGAATGTTATGTTTTATATTGTAAAATCAGTTAGGATTATTAAATGGATTATTATTATTATTGTCTGTACTGTATAGAGAAGCGTTATTTGTAGGACAGTATGATTTTGATAACCATTCTACATGTACTGTATTTGTATATTGGTTCATCATCTGTGTGTATATACTGTATACTATATATATACATATATATATATATATATATATATGTATATATGTATATATATATATGTATATATATGTATACAGTATATATATTGTACACAGTATATACTGTATATGTACTGTATAGGGATTGTTATTATATATACTGTATACTGTATATATATATATCCAGTATATATACAGTATATACTGTACAGTATATATTTATTTCTCTTCATGTATTTATTTATTTATTTAGATTTATTTATTAATTGTGGGGCTGCTGTGCGTGAATTTTTTTTATTGGGGGTGAGGGGGGTGTTTGGCCCTTGGTGTGAGTTTAGGACTTGCAGCAGCAGCACAATTAATAAATAAATCTAAATAAATAAATAAATAAATGACAATAAATACATTTGAAATACATTTTTATTGATAGTGTAGATGTGCAGGGGGTCTCCGGAGCTGAAGCGCACAGGTTTCAGGTCTGGGGACCCCGTGCCCCCCGAGATACAGGCCCCTTTAGGGGGTGCCGGTATCCCTCTGCTCTGCTTGGTTTAACAGGCCGCGATCACGTGATCGGGGCCTTTAAACGCAGAGGGATACCGGCACCCCCTAAAGGGGCCTGTATCTCGGGGGGCACGGGGTCCCCAGACCTAAAACCAACGCGATTCAGCTCCGGAGACCCCCTGCACATCTACACTATCAATAAAAATGTATTTCAAATGTATTTATTGTCATTTATTTATTTAGATTTATTTATTTATTTTTTGGCGGCTGCTGTGTGTGTGTATTTTTTTATTGTGGGTAGCGGGAGGGTGGGTGAATGGGGTATTAGCCCCAACGATGGTTGGGGAGGGCTTGCGGGGGGGGGGGTAGCGGGAGGGCTTAACCCCTTCATGACCGTAGCGGTATTAACTGCTACGGTCATGAAGGGGTTAAGTGCACCCGCAACCCCCCCTCCCGCAAGTCCTAAACTCACACCAAGGGCCAAATACCCCCCTCACCCATCCCCACTACACACAATAAAGCGGGCACGGTGGGTTAACCCCTTCATTGCCTTAGCGGCTATCCGCTATGGTAATGACGCAGCATTTCTGTATTTTTAATAATATTGAGCAGGAGCAGGGGGGGTCCCTGAGCATTAATTTCTGGCTCAGGGAA
Organism: Ascaphus truei; assembly: GCF_040206685.1. NCBI lineage: Eukaryota > Metazoa > Chordata > Amphibia > Anura > Ascaphidae > Ascaphus > Ascaphus truei. Next base: position 42,436 of record NW_027457061.1, read on the forward strand.
CCCCCTGCTCACTGTACAATATTATTACAATACAGAAATGATGCTTCTTTACCATAGCGCATAGCCGCTAAGGTAAAGAACGAGTGTTTATTTATACTGTATATTGTATGTGTTTTATTGATACTGTACATGTGCAGAGGGTCTCCAGAGCAGAAGCGCACAGGTTTCAGGTCTGGGGACCCCGTGCCCCCCGAGATACAGGCCCCTTTAGGGGGTGCCGGTATCCCTCTGCTCTGCTTGGTTTATAGGCCGCGATCACGTGATCGGGGCCTTTAAACGCAGAGGGATACCGGCACCCCCTAAAGGGGCCTGTATCTCGGGGGGCACGGGGTCCCCAGACCTAAAACCAACGCGATTCAGCTCCGGAGACCCCCTGCACATCTACACTATCAATAAAAATGTATTTCAAATAATTTTTATTGTGCCGATGTTTGCGCAGAGAGAGAGAGCAGCGGATCTCTCTCTGCTGCAAACACATCACGCCCCCGCCGCCCATACAGTAGTATCATTTATGTATATGCATACAGTATACAGTACTGTATGTGTACAGTACTGTATGTTAGGGCTTATAGGGGTTGTTGTTATACAGTATATATATAACCTGTACAGTATACAGTATATACTGCATTACAATTCATTATAGGGGACGGCTTCACAGAGAACAGCTCGCAAGCGCCACCATGTGTATTTTCACGGCATTGCAGTATTTCAGCAAGCCGGAATAAAAAGCTTAAATCCCTGCCGGAAAAGAACGCAATGCACTCTGGCAGAAAACGATCAGAAACCTGAATACACCCGAGTATACCCGAATTCGCGGGACTAGCCGAGCTCGAATAAAGTGTGTCGCCAGTGTAGGCCCTAAAAAAAAAAAAAAAAAAAAACCCTGACTAATCTGTAACTGATGCCAAACTCTGTGACTATCTGTAAATAAGATTTATATTTATAAGTCAGTTTGTAACATATTTTACTAAGAATATATTTAAAACTCTTCAATAAAATGTATCTATTTTTAATTGAACTCTTTATTTACTAAAGAAATTATTTACAAATGCCAAGGGTTATTGAAATTCTGCAAATTAACTTTAGATTACCCTCTTCATGATACGAGAGAGAGAGAGAGAGAGAGAGAGAGAGAGAGAGAGAGAGAGAGAGAGATAAGTAAGTAAGACCCCACATATGAGGGAGAAACAGATAAATATTTAACTATATGCTTTGTCATGTTGGATGTTGTATGTATGTATGTACTGTATGTCTTTAATTATATAGCGCCATTTATGTAGAAAGCGCTTCACCGCAGTATTACACGTGACAATCATATAAATAATACATATAACAGATCATGGGAATAAGTGCTTCAGACATAAAAGTAACATTTAGGAAAATGAGTCCCTGCTCCGAAGAGCTTACAATCTAATTGGTAGTTAGAACATACAGAGACAGTAGAAGGGCGTTCTGGTAAGTGCGTCTGCAATGGGCCAAGATTTTTGTATGCGGTCTATAGTATCAGCCACGGAGCTACTCACATGCTTCTTTAAGCAGATGTGTTAGAATGTGGGTCTTAAAGGTGGATAGAGAGGGTGCTAGTCGGGTATTGAGGGGAAGGGCATTCCAGAGGTGAGGGGCAGTCAGTGAGAAAGGTTTAAGGCGAGAGAGGGCTTTAGATACAAAAGGGGTAGATAGAAGACATCATTGGGTGGATCGCAAGAGTCGGGATGGTGCATAGCGAGAAATTAGAGCTGAGCTGTAAGGAGGGGCAGAAGAGTGTAAAGCTTTAAAAGTGAGGAGGAGAATTGAGTGTGAGATACGGGATTTGATAGGAAGCCAGGAGAGGGATTTCAGCAGGGGAGACGCTGAGACAGATTTAGGAAAGGGTAGAGTGATTCTGGCAGCAGCGTTTAGGATAGATTGTAGGGGAGACAGGTGAGAGGCAGTAAGACCGGACAGCAGAAGGTTCCAGTATTTGAGATGGTAGAGAATGAGGGTCTGTGTCAGAGTTTTAGCTGTCGAGCAACAGTGGAAGGGCGTATCTTTCTGTCGTTTAAAAAAGAAAATCCCTTTGATACTGTTAGTGCATCAATACAATCCACACATTGATAAGTAATTAGCTAAGTTGCGATTGAACGGTGAAGATTCGGCTCAGGGGTTCACTAAATGGTTGCCAGTGCAGCAGAAGAGGACCAAAAATGCAAAGTTCTCTGGGGTGATCATGTGACCAGGCAGTCACTGGATACAATTGAGTTTTGCACAGCTAGGGAGAGGGCAGTGTTCAAAAAAAGGGGTGGGGGTTGCCAGAGCCTGTTTCAAAAGAGGAAGGGGATGTGACTTTGTAAATGGTTGCTATAGAAACAAGAAATGATTGTTACATTATGATACATTAAAATTTTAATTCAGAGTTGTTTAAAAAAAAAGTACTACTACTAGTAGCATTATACTAAAAAATAATACAGATGCACAGTAATACCCTCTATAGATATACCAAGAATTGCTAAGTGTGAGTGTGTGTGTGAGTTTATGACATGTGGAAGGAAGGTGGAGGGGTGAGAGTCATGGCGAGGGGAGGGGGCTGAAGGAGAGACATGGCGAGGGGAGGGGGGTGAAATAGAGACATGGCGAGGGGAGGAGGGTAAAAGAGAGACATAGGGAGGGGGGTGAAATAGAGACATGGGAATGGGTTTAAAAGAGAGACATGGGGAGGGGTGAAAGAGACATGGGGAGCAGGTGAAAGAGACATGGGGAGTGGGTGAAAGAGTCATGGGGAGCGGCGGTGAAGAGACATGGGAGAGGGGTAAAGAGACATGGGGAGCAGGGGTGAAGAGACATGGGAGCAGGGGTGAAGAGACATGGGGAGAGGGGTTGAAAGAGACATTGGGAGGGGAGGGTGAAAGAGACATGGGGAGGTGATCGAGAGACATTTAGAGGGGGGGTGATAGAGAGACATGTGGAGGGGGGGGATGATAGATAAACACGGGGAGGGGGTGCAAGAGACATAGAGAGGTGGGTGAAAGAGAGCCATGGGGTGGGGCGTGAAAAAGATACATGGGGAGAGGGGTGAAAGAGACATGGGGAGGGAGGCGATAGAGAGACATGGGGGGATGAAAGAGACATGGGGAGGGGGGGATGAAAGAAAGACATGGGGGAAGTGAAAGAAAGCCATGGGGAGGGTGGGTCCATGATCCTCAGTTGCTTGAAGAGTAGGCCCGGGTGAGTAGTTTTTTATTCAACATAGGTCCGGGAGATGTTGATCGGACGGCTTCTTAGGGTCAAATAAGACATGACAGACCTTATATAAGGCCTGTGACATCACATTTGACTGACAAATGATATATCCACCAATCTAATTGGTGGATGTACCATGTGATGGCTTCCATTTTATTTTTTGGCAGAAATGACATCATCTTAAGTGATTGGATAATAAAGGAACTATTGGATCTCAATATAAATGTTGAAAATATGCAGGGCCAAAGCTATGACAATGCTGCAAATATGTGGGGAAAGCATAATGGAGTTCAAAGACATGTTGAACATGAATCCACGTGCGTTTTATGTACCATGTAGTTCTCATTATTTGAACCTAGTGGCTAACAACACTGTCAAACCCAATATAGGTGCCATTTAATTTTGGGGCTTAATTCAACCGTTGTATAATTTCTTCCCCAGGTCCACCAACAGATAGATCATTCTTTTAAAATCCTTACCCAATTTAACACTAAAGAGAGTTTGTGAAACACGTTGGGAGTCTCGTATTGATGCAGTTAGACCAATTCGATACCATCTGGGAGCGCTCTATGTTGCGTTAGTGTATATTAAAGAAGATGTGACATTTAAAAGTGAACATCATGGCCCCCAGAGTAGAGCTGTTGCGTACACTCTCGCAAAATGTATTTGTGACTATAAATTCATATGTTGTGTAATATTTTGGTATGACATATTAAGTACAATCAATCCAGTGAGCAAGCAGTCTATAAACTATGACAAAAACAAGTCCAAAGACCAAATCTGGGGCTCCAAAAAACAATCCCAACAGTAGATTTGGGGCCCTGTTTGTTTAAATCAAAAACACTACAGTAATGTCCAAGCCTTTGTCTCATAAATAGAGAGGTATCCTTACCAACTCCACTTAAAAATGGTGTAAATGATCAGTCTAGGGGTTTACAGTATATACATGTAGAAAAGATGGCGCCTAGCTGGTTCTGCTCTGTTATTGAGCTATCACAAATCAGCTGTAAATGTTCACATGGAATGGCACCTAGTTAACTTTTTAAATCAATAACTGTAGACTTGCTAGTCGGCCAATATCATAGACTCTATCCTCAATAATAACAAAGTGGAGACTCACGGTTATCAAAGGGTGCATCAGTTCAATCCTGCTCCTGTGGGTTGCTGCAGGGCACCTTTTGGTGTGTTGCTCGCTAGGTAGATAGTACAAAGTGAAAAATGTGCGATGCACAACCGGAACGAAAAAATAAATGAACTGGAGAGAGGGTACAGTAACTACACAATTTGCTTTTAATAACTCATCTAATCAAATGACCGGCAACAAAACGCGCGCGCGCACAGAGGTTTTCAAATATCTCTATGGAGCTTGGTCCCACCCCCCGTTCGCGTCACGTGTCACTCACGCGCGGCGCGCTCACGGGACGATCGTGCACCACTCCCCAGCTGTGACACAACACCCGTAACAATGCCCACCTGTCTCCTGCGCTCTGCGTCCAATCACAGCTCCCGCGGGGCCACACCTCCGTTCCGCCTCTCACTTTCATTGCTCCAGTCCTCCTATTTAATCTCTGCTTGCTCAGTCACACAATGCTGAGCATAGACCATAGTAGCCTTGTGTTCCTACATTCCTGCTTTGCCTTGTGCCTTGCCTCTCTTGCTTTCAGTTTGACCTCATGTGTACCGACCCGGCTAGACTCTTGGACGCTCTCTGTATAATGACCACAGCTTGCCTTCGACTACCTGCATCTCTCCATCCCTGACCACGGATATAGGACATTCTTTTAACCCACCAGCTCCAACCCTCGACCTCGGCACAACGGACATCTACCGTTACTGGCTCCTCCCCATGACCGCGGCAAGTATCTGGACTACCCTCTATCTCCAACCCCGACCCGGCTACGCTGACAATCCAGGCGTGCCTCCACTGCTGTGGGTGCGCAGTTTCTACTTTCCCACCTCAGGGTCCGCCTTGTTTGTGGTGAGTTGAAGGGTCACAATTAGAGAGGGTTGGGGTTCCTTACAATGCATCTGATCTCAGATGCACTATTAGAGAGGGTTGGGGTTCCTTACAATGCATCTGATCTCAGACGCGCTATTAGAGAGGGTTGGGGCTCCTTACAATGCATCTGTTTTCAGACGCGCTATTAGAGAAAGTTGGGATTCCTTACAATGCAGATTTCAGACGCGCTGTTAGAGAGGGTTGGGGCTCCTTACAATGTATTTGATCAATGCATTGTAAGGAACCCCAACCCTCTCTAGTGTCTCCATCAGTGCCAACAGTGTCAGTGGCCATGTGAGCCCCCACCCTCTTCTTCTAACACATTTCTTCACCCTCTCACCCTCTTTTTCTGCTCCCTCTCTATTGCTCCCCCCTCTATTTCCCTATTTCTCCTCCCCCTCTATTTTCTGCCCCCTTTTCACACCTCCCTCCTCAATGTATTTCTCTTCCAACTGTCTCACTCTTCCCCTCCCCTCTCTCTTCTTCTCCTCTCTCTTTCCCAATCTTACACTCTTCCCCCCATCTCTATCTTTTTATTTCTCACACTTCCACTCACTCTCCCACCACCCCCTCTCTCTCTTTCTCCCTCCCTCTCGCTCACTCCAACATCTCTCACACTCTCCCCTCCCCTCAGCTATCACTCAATGTCACCCTATTTTCACTCAATCTCCCCCTCCTCACACTGAACCCCCCGCCCAACTGACAACACACACAATCCCCCCTTACACACACACACACACACACACACAAACACACACAATTCTGCCCCCAAAACACACACACACACTATTACAATTACACACAATTCCTCCTTCCGGCATGGACCGGTGAGGATCGGTGCAGCAGAGGCCTGGCAGAAATCGGAGGCCAAGCAACCATACGCAGAAGTTGGGCCCGACTTCTGGCCAATTTTTAACTAAGTGGGGGAGTGAGAGGATGAGGGGGAGACATGAGAGGATGAGGAGGGGGGAGCGAGAGGATGAGGAGGTGGGGAGTGAGAGGATGAGGAGCGGGGAGTGAGAGGATGAGGTGAGGGAGAGGATGAGGAGGGGGGAGTAAGAGGATGGGCAGGGGTGAGTGAGAGGATAAGCTGGGGGGGTGAGAGGATGAGGAGGGGGGAGTGAGAGGATAAGGGGAGGGGGAGGATGAGGAGAGGGGAATGAGAGAATGAGGAGTGGGGAGTGAGAAGATGAGCAGGAGAGGAGTGAGAAGATGAGCAGGAGAGGAGAGAGAGGATGAGCAGGAGAGAAGTGAGAGGATGAGGAGGGGGAGTAAGAGGATGAGGAGGAGTGAGAGGATGAGGAGGAGTGAGTGAGAGGATGAGGAGTGGGGAGTGAGGATGAGGAAGGTGAGTAAGAGAATAAGGAGGGGGAGTGAGAGGATGAGGAGGAGTAGAGGATGAGGAGAGGGAGGGGAGAGAGGATAAGGATAGGGGTGAGAGGAGGAGGGGTGTGTGAGAGGATGAGCAGGGGGAGTGACAGGATGAGGGGGTGAGAGGAGATGGGGGTGTGAGAGATGAGGAGGGGGTGAATGAGAGAATGAGAAGGGGTGAGAGGCTGAGGAGAGGTGGGTGAGAGGATGAGGAGGGGGAGTAAGAGGATGAGGGGAGTGAGAGGTTCAGCAGGGCGGAGTGAGAGGATGAGGAGGGGGGGAGTGAGAGGATGAGGAGGGGGTGAGTGAGAGGATGAGGAGGAGGTGAGAGGATGAGGAGAGGTGGGTGAGAGGATGAGGAGGGGGAGTAAGAGGATGAGTGGAGTGAGAGGTTCAGCAGAGGGGATTGAGAGGATGAGGAGGAGGGGAGTGAGAGGATGAGGAGGAGGGGAGTGAGAGGATGAGGAGGGGGGAGTGAGAGGATGAGGAGGAGGTGAGTGAGAGGATGAGGAGGGGGTGAGAGGATGAGGGGAGGGGTGGGTGAGAGGATGAGGATGAGGAGTGTGAGTAAGAGAATGAGGGGAGTGAGAGGATGAGGAGGGGGTGAGGAGAGGACGAGGAGGGGGAGTGATACAACAAGGAGTGAGAGGATGAGGATGTATGGAGAGATGATGAGGAGGGGGATGATGAGGAGGGGCAGAGAGGTTGTGGAGGAAGTGGAGAGGATGAGGAGAGTTGGGGGGAGTGGAAGGGGAGTGAGAGAATGAAGGGTGAAGCAAGAGAATGAGGAGGGGTGAGTGAGAGGAGGACGGGAGAGAGAGGAGGAGGAGGGGGGAGTAAGAGGATGAGGAGGGGGAGCAAGAAGATGAGGAGGGGGGAGTGAGAGGATGAGGAGGGGAGTGAGAGGATGAGAAGGGGGTGAAAGGATGAGGAAGGGGGAGTGAGAGGAGAAGGGGGGAGAGAGGATGAGTAGGGGGCAGTGAGAGCAGGGGGAATAGCGAGAGGATGAGGAGGGGTGAGTTAGAGGAGGAGGCGTGAGTTAGAGGGTGAGGGGTATTAGAGAATTAAGGGGGAATAGGTAGGATGAGGAGGGGGAGTGAGAGGATGAGGACTGGGAGTGAGAGGATGAGGAGGTAGGAGTGAGAGGTTGAGGAGGGAGGAGTGAGAGGATGAGGAGGGAGGAGTGAGAGGATGAGGAGGGGGGAGTAAGAGGATGAGGAGGTAGGAGTGAAAGGATGAGGACTGGGAGTGAGAGGAGGGGGAGTGAGATGATAAGGATGGGGAGTGAGAGGATGATGGGGGAGTAAGAGGATGAGGAGGTAGGAGTGAGAGGATGAGGAGGGAGGAGTGAGAGGATGAGGAGGGGGGAGTAAGAGGATGAGGAGGTAGGAGTGAGAGGATGAGGAGGGGGAGAGAGAGGATGAGGAGGGGGAGTGAGAGGATGAGGAGGGAGGAGGGAGAGGATGAGGAGCGAGAAGTGAGAGGATGAGGAGAGGATGAGGAGGGGAGGCGTGAGAGGATGAGGAGAAAGAAGTGAGAGGACGAGGAGAGGATGAGGAGGGGAGGCGTGAGAGGATGAGGAGGGGTGAGTGAGAGGAAGAGGGAGTGAGAGGATGAGGATGGGGAGTTAGAGGATGAGGAGGCGAGAGTGAGAGGATGAGGAGGGGGAGTGCGAGAATGAGATGGGGGAGTGAGAGGATGAGGATGGGGAGTGAGAGGATGAGGAGGGGGGAGTGAGAGGATGAGGGGGGAGTGAGAGGATCAGGGGGTAGTGAGAGGATGAGAAGGGGGAGTGAGAGGATGAGAAGAGGAGAAAGGGGAGAGTGAGAGGATGAGGGGGGAGTGAGAGGATGAGGAGGGAGTGAGAGGATGAGGAGGGGGAGTGAGAGGATGAGGAGGGGTGAGAAGATGAGAGGGTGAGAAGATGAGAGGGTGAGAAGATGAGGAGGGGGGGTGTGAGGATGAGGAGGGAGTGAGAGGATGAGGACAGTGAGAGAGGATGGGTGGGTGAGAGAATGAGGAGGGGGGGTATGAGAGGAGGATGAGGATGGGGGAGTGAGAGAAGGAGGAGGGGGGAGTGTGAGGATGAGGAGGGGGAGTGCGAGGATCAGGAGGGGGAGTGAGAGTATAAAATGGAGTAGTTAGAGGATGAGTATGGGGAGTGAGAGGATGAGGAGAGGGGAGTGCAAGGATGAGGATGGGGGAGTGAGAGGATGAGAAAGGGGAGTGAGAGGATGGGAAGGGGGAGTGAGAGGATGAGGGGGTGAACATGCGAGAAGGACTTACAGAAGAGCAAAATTGTAAGGAATCCGCTCCTCGGTTTACTGGTTGCCTTACCTTGCAGGTTGTGCAGTCCTGGTGCACCTCTCCTGATGTTTGCTGCAGCCTGGATTCACTCACCAAAGCAATACACACTCCCTCTGGTATCTACTGCAGCTGTGCAGCCTATCACTGCAACCTAGACTTGCATTCACTCATTGGAGCAGTACCTTCACACCCCCGACGGGGATTGGCCCGCTGGCCTTTAAGTACTGCTTTCCCACAATGCTCCCTGCCGAGCATAGTCCTTTCCGGATGTCTTTCTGTTCTGCCACAAGCTCTCGCTTGTTCTCCTGTGCTGAAGCGGAGGTTTCGCCCTGCGTCCTTCAGCTTCCTTTCTCCTGTGCTGAAGCAAAGGTATCCCCTACGTCTTCAGCTTCCTGGGTTCCTGCACTGAAGCAAAGGTACACTGGCGGCACACTTTATTAGAGTGCGGCCAGTTCCGCAAGCCGGGAGATTTCCCGGCTTGCTAGTGGCATCCCCTCGGCGTGCCGCGCGTCACCGATGCGCGGTCACGCATCATCGGGTGCCTGCGCCCCCTGCACGTGCGTCCAGGGCTCCCCGAGGGAGCCCTGGTGTCCCGCGATGTGGAGGACGGCGGCAGGGGGTTCCGGGGGACCCGGCAGACCCGGAGAGGAGAGGGGGAAGCCCCGATCGGCGGGCCTCTCCTCCGAGGCTTCGGCGCGCGCCCGGGACATCCCGGCGCGCGCCAGGTTACTGTCGCGGCCGAGACCGGGCAAATGCTCGAATAAACTCGGCCGCGACAGTATCCCCTACGTCTTCAGCTTCCTGGTTACCCGCACTGAAGCAAAGGTATCCCCTATGTCTTCAGCCTCCTTCTCCTGTGCTGAAGCGGAGGTTTCCCCTGCGTCCTTCAGTCTCCTGATTTCCTGCACTGAAGCGGAGGTTTCCCCTGCGTCCTTCAGTCTCCTGATTTCCTGCACTGAAGCAGAGGTTTCCCTGTTTATCTTCAGCTTTCTGGTTCCTGGGGCCTACTCTTTCCCTAATCTAGAGAGGCCGTGTCCTGGTACCTGCGCTGTAACGGAGGATTCCCCAGCCCGCTCAGGACTCTTGCGCTGTAGCACTGGTTCACCCGTGCAGCAAAGCGGTGTGCTACTCTGGTCTGCCTACCATCTCCTGTGACCAGTACCATGGGCCATGGTCGTCGCTTGCGCAGAGGCCAACCCCGCGCTGCTAAGCTGAAGCGGGGCTCTCCTGACTACCTGTTGCCGAACTCTTGCTTGAACAATGTTTATCCTGATGTCTCCTGTCCTGACAATGGCTTGTACAACGACGATGCTGTCTTCTCCTATCCTGATCCTGCTACGTATGACAACGAACTGCTGAATCCGGATCAGCCTGCGCGGTCTAAGGTCGGTGCTTTTACAACCCTACCTCAGCCACGCGGTCCGACCCTGGTTTGTGGTGAGCAGAACCCTGACAAAAATCTAGAACAGGGGGGCGCAAACTTTTTTCCCTGCGCCCCCCTACCAGCGGTCCCCTCACTCCTGCGCCCCCCCTAACCCAACTCACCTGCGCTCCGGCATCATGACCTCACGTTGCCCTAGTAATGTGACGTCACATGACCTCACAGCGTCATTTTGATGCCGCGTTGCCATGGCGACGCAGGAAGGAAGCCGCCGGAGCCTAGATAAGTGAAGGTTTACAGAGGCCCTGCAGCTCCCCCGGCACTTAATTTAAGTGCCTTCGGGAAGCGCGCGGGGCCTCTGTAAACCCCACGCCCCCCAGCCGGCAGTCTTGCGCCCCCCATGGGTGTCGCGCCCCCCAGCTGTTCTAGAAATCCAATCGGATAAGGCTCTTTCTGCACGCTTTTGCACAACTCCCAGCTACTAGAATATCCCCCTGTGTCTATCCAAGAGGAGGTTTTAGTGTACTGACAAAAAACATCCCAAAATAAATTGGAATTAAGGCCGCGAGGTGTCACTGTATATAGAACATAGATCCAGTAGCACTCTCATTGTAAAAGACTCTTATCTCTATCCCCCCACAAATAAGCAGGGGGACCCATTCAATACCCATAATGTGTATGTCTGAAGCATTAAAGCAAAGTGCAGTGCTGTACCAAAGTAGTAGTTTAGTTTAGACTGCCCTTGAATGGAGTTGAACACTTCCCCAGTGCTGGAATTAGGACATAAAAGGTCTATGCAGCAACATAGAATAATTGTGTTTAGACGCATGGCTCTATTTTTTGGAGCAGAGCCGCAGCAAATATACTGTAAGAACAGTTTCTTACTTCTGACGTGGTATGTTAGACTTATGGCACTTCAGATATGGAGGATTTTTTGGGGGCAAATAAAAAGTTAAAAAAAAAAGTATCAGAGAAATGCAACTTGTGATACATCTCATTTTAATCTGTGCACCATGTAACTGCCCCCAACTCCTCCTACTGACTCTCCCCAAGGTGCAAGCTGGGGCAGAGACGCAGACTGTGATACATCTCATTATAATCTGTGATACTTTATATTGCCATGAAGTCAATGCATTTGAACCCAGTGATACAGTATGTTGATGCCACTGCTGTCAGTGGCACTGTCCATATGTGTACTTCTGTCACCCAATGTATGTAATACAATGTATCACAGCAGCTGTGATTTTTATGACTGCTACTCAAGTTAACCACTTCTCAAGCACTTGAAATTAAATGTCAACAGTAGCTGATTTCTCTATTATGACATCACGAGACAGTATCATTGAGCCTCCTAGGAGATGCCAGCAGCAGTGTTCTGTAATGACATCATGGAATCGCCTTAGAGACTGAGATAAATACACAAATGTAAACTTGTTTGTGCGTGACTTGAATTCGTTCCCGAAGGAAACCGTTAGTTTTGTGGACATCTCAGAGATAGGAAAAGTGTGGCGCTGTACGGAGAGACTAATTATCTCCACCTTAACTCTGTATCATGGCAGGTAGGAAGCAACGTGACCTTTACATACCCAAAAAGAAATGGATAATATCTATATTTCTGAACTGTTTACTTGCACAATGTTTTATGGGGTACAGAACAGATAACATGACTCCTATCAATGGATGGGAGAAAGAAGACGGATGGGGTGGGGTGGCGGGGGGGAGGGGCGGAGGTAGACAACACCCAGGGGGGTTAGGTACCTGGCCTTTATTGGATAAAAATTTTTTTTATAAATGTCAAAACTGATTTATTATAGATACATACACACATATTTGTTTTATTGTATTTACTTTTATATCTGGCTTGTAATTCAAAATCTTAAATGATTTGAACAGTAATGTATAGAAAAGAACACATGTACTGTATACATAAATGTCAAAGCGGCAAACGTCTATGGGATCTATGGGATAGTAAAAAAAGACACAGGAACCTTAGTGTATACAGTACAGTAGGATTAGTTATGTATAAGGCGTGCTTTTTCCTTGCCCTAAGTTTAGGTCAATAAGTATTGGACCAATTCTACACCATGGGGTGTAATGTTCGACTACTTTCAGCCATATCCTTAAATTATTGTCTACAGCAGTGTTTTTCAACCACGGATCCTAGGAACCCTAGGATTCCCCGGGCATCCCTAAAGGGTTCGCTGTAATTTTCAGGTCATTTTAAAATTGTACTTAATACAGAAGAATTTAGAGTACAATGCATCTTATTTCAGACGCGCTATTGGAGAGGGTGGGGTTTCCTTATAATGCATCTGATCTCAGACGCGCTATTAGAGAGGGTTGGGGCTCCTTACAATGCATCTGATCTCAGAAGCGCTATTAGAGAGGATTGGGGTTCCTCACACTTCATCTGATCTCAGAATCACTATTAGATAGGGTTGGGGTATATTACAATGCATCTCATCTTAGACTCGTTGTTAGAGAGGGTTGGGGTCCCTCAGAATTTCACATATGGTTACTTAACCAAAAAAAGGTTGGAAACCACTACTCTACAGTAATACAAAGGCCCCAAAAAAGACAAAGCCACAAAACGAGGGCATAATCTGCCACTTGATTTACAGATATAGCTGACCTGAGTGCTCCTCCAGATACCTCAATATACCAGACGTCTCAGAATACCACACCATAATATTACCACAAAATACCACAGTAGGAACAGGCAATTTTTATGTTTTTATTTTTATTTTTAAAGATCCAGTTCCAAAAGCTATGGTACATCTATATTTGTCATTGTGTTCATAGGTGGACATGAAAGCATGTGATGGACTGCACAAGTTTTATATGCCAGTTGCCACTTTGTGTTGAAAACTACCTAGAAATAGTTTTCTGTCTGTGTTACATCCCAACACATCATATATGTATATATGTATATATATATATTAAACCCCATATATTGAGCTAAAATGTACGGGTGCTCTTGTGTTTCAATACATAGCAATGCTATGAATAGAAGGCAATCATGGAGCTTGCTTAAAAATGTATTTAAATATTGAAACTTCTGACCACTATTGATCAGAGTAGTGGTATGTAACATTGATAATCAAATAAATGTGTTTTCCCAGCAAGCCATTATCCCTGTTAGTGCTTGCTATTCATAACAAAACAAAGACCACCAAAAACTTTATTCAAAACCAGAACCAAAACCCCAAATATTTTAAAGGCAAAATAAAAATACCAAGCCAAGTGAGCATCTCTATGTATTTCATATGTATTTGATATCAAGAATATCTTTTAGCAGGTCTGTTAAAGCAGTCCTAACCCCCCAAAGTCAGGCTTTCAGGATATCCCAGCTTCAGCAGAGGTGGCTCAATCCGTCCCTGCTTCAGCACAGCTCGCTCAATCAGTCCCTGCTTCAGCACAGGTGACTCAATCAGAGGCTGATTGAGTGATTGTGCCACCTGTGCTAAAGCTGGAATATCCTGAAAAGTTGACCTATTGTGGGGGATTTGATGACTGGAGTTGAGTCCCCGTGTGTTAAAGAAATGTGCCTTGATTGTGCTTTTCTTGCCCTTCACTTTTACCTTTCTTCCTTACAGATCAGTTTTTAAATTCCTCTGCTGTGAACCCTCCACCGACCTGCAGTGCTCCTGCAGTCACCACTGCTTACCCTTCATGGAGCAACAGCTTCCACCCAGTAGGGAGGAATACAGAAGTCTACAGACATGGGGCCCAAGGCATGATTTTGCAACAAGGGTCTGCAGGAACACCAATGTATCTACAGCAGATCCCACAAGCAACACGCGCTTACCCTCATGTATCGGACATGAACGGAGGATTCTACCACACTGCTACAGGAGGATACACAGGATTTGCAGGACAGGTTAGGGGAGAAGCCACAACGCAGCCTGTTACTTTCCGTCCCAACACACATTTGGAAAGACGTGCTACAATAGGGCCTTGTATAATGGCCACCCAGTATGCACAACTTCAGCAGCCACCATTCATACCCCATAGAGGAATGCACGGTCAGGATAGGACATACCACCCAGTTCCTGGCCAATATGCTCCAACTGGTGGCAACACAGCACAGATTGGCTCCTTCTTACAGACACCCACTGGGCTGCCAATAACCTCCCCCAGGGGGAAAAGCCCAAGACCGTCCTATCCACTGGCTCATTATTCGGCAGCCCCTGATCCCCAAGCAACCAGGATAGCCGAAAATGTAAAAGTAGGAAGAGTGTCAGGTGGGTAAGGCAAACCAGGTTCAGTTGGGGGAGCACAAGGGGCAAAAAAGGAGAGATCTAGATGCCCAAATCATAGCATTTCCCCCAGTTGTTGCTATTGCAGCTAAACGTTTGTGGATGTTCCTTAAGTTGAATGCCGCTTTGTTCATAAATTGATAATATGCAAAACTTAGTATCTACTGTAGTGTATTGGTTTTCCCATTGACAAATAACACACAGGGACTTGTGAAACTCATGTTGGCCTTTTATCATAATCTGCCCTCTTTATCACTAATGATATCCCCACCAATAAAATCTACTTCTCTTCGTCTTCATCACTCCACCATCATTATTGTGATAAAACATGGATATCTCTCATAATTTTGCATTGTGTACAGTAGTTTTTTGCACTGATTTCCATGTGTAATTAGCTTAATTCCCTTTCCCCACTGCATTGTGTTGCAGACCTTACAAGGAGAGATATGGAGAATCTTTACTAATCATTGTTCAAAATCTTCTCCTTGACCGATACCATTACCTGTTATAAAGATCTTTAATTACGGTCATTCGCCACTGTAGTGTTACAAATATATAGAACTCTACAGTATGTAGTCCTCGCCAATACTGAAGGGATTAAGCATGTGTTTGCTTTCCTTCCTTTGTGTTATTATGTACAATGTGTTGGTATTTATGATAATTGATTATTTCTCCTTTTTGATTTTGTTACAGTGTGTCAGACCTCGCTTGGAGCCCAACATATTTCCCAGGCCAGTTTAATTACACAAGGAGCAGTTCAGCTTGCTGCTAATGAAAAAAGTGAACCACCTCTAATGTACCCAACTCAACCAGCTCGGAAGCTGAGCCACCTCTCAAAGTTACATATTGATGTGCAAAGCAACAAAGAGTTATGTGTGCCAGTGTGGAAAAGGGGTGGGTTAAAAGATATGGAGAAGAGATCTTCAGAGGTGAAGGCCCCCTCACATATTGCTCAGAAGGTTCGTAATAACGTGCTGAGTTCAGTGAAGACTGAGTGTCCGTCAAAGTTTGAGGGAGTACCAAAGTGCTCCACAGTGGAAACAAAGAAGAAAAAGATCCTTTCTTCAGCTGCAAAGGATCAAGTCCCTCAAACTGCACTGAAAAAGAAGGTAAAACCAATGTCAAAGCCAGTAAATCGTTCTTCTGCTCCTATACCAGGGAAGTCACCCCATGGCCCACAATCTGGTGACGAGGCTGTTCTGTTAAAAAAGATGAAATGTGTTTGTCTCTCAGGTGCCCACATTTCCAATAAGGTATCTGAAAAGATGCAGCAAAGCCGCGAAGGTACAATGGATGCAAAGACACCTGCTGTTACTCATATTAATCCTAAACTGAAGAAAACTAAGGAGATAGGGATCAAACGTAAAGATGCAAAGACTCCTGCAGTTACTCATAGTCCTGAGCGGAAGACACCTCAGGAGATGGGGATCAAACTTAAAAATGCAAAGACTCCTGCAGTTACTCATTGTCCTGAGCGGAAGACACCTCAGGAGATGGGGATCAAATGTAAATATGCAAAAACTCCTGCAGTAACTCATAGTCCTGAGCGGAAGACACCTCAGGAGATGGGGATCAAACTTAAAAATGCAAAGATTCCTGCAGTTACTCATTGTCCTGAGCGGAAGACACCTCAGGAGATGGGGATCAAACTTAAAAATGCAAAGACTCCTGCAGTTACTCATTGTCCTGAGCGGAAGACACCTCAGGAGATCGGGATCAAACGTAAATATGCAAAAACTCCTGCAGTTACTCATAATCCTGAGCGGAAGACACCTCAGGAGATGGGGATCAAACTTAAAAATGCAAAGACTCCTGCAGTTACTCATTGTCCTGAGCGGAAGACACCTCAGGAGATCGGGATCAAACGTAAATATGCAAAAACTCCTGCAGTTACTCATAGTCCTGAGCGGAAGACACCTCAGGAGATGTGGATCAAATGTAAAGATGCAAAGTCTCCTGCAGTTACTCATAGTCCTGAGCGGAAGACACCTCAAGAGATGGGGATCAAACGTAAACAGAACAGCAATATCAAGCAGCTAGTGAAGAAAACAAAGAACCAGACCAGCGTTTTCAGTTTTGAGCAAGCGTTGGCTTGTGGTACTGATAATAACCCCAAAGCTCTCAAAAGAAAAAGTGCTAATCAGCCTGGAGTGAATTCAGAAGTTCTTGGGAAGGGCAAGAAGTCATTGGAACCTTCTGAACAAGGAAAGGTGAAAGCCCATCACAGCAACCTCAGCCTCCAAATGATTAACTCTGTTCAAGTATTTCACCCATTGGGTAAAAAAGCAGGTCCCACAGGTCCAGGGGCACCCGCAGGATCCATTACACTTGGAAATAAGCTTGGACCAATGCAAGGACGCCAGACTTCTGCTTCTCATGTTCAGTGGTCTCTTACTGATGCGATTAAAAGGTTCATGGCCAAAAAACAGGACAGTATTTCTGGAATTAAAGGAGTCGGTATTAATGCCAGGCCTAGGCTATTTAAAATACATGAGTACACAAGACCTGACATTAAAACCAGTGAAATCAAACAACATGGGGAAAACAAAGCTTCAGTTATAGAGAATCCCAAACACTTCCCAGTGATATCCATAGAACAGGAAGCTGCAGTAAGATGCATTGAAAAGGTCAGCCAAACCACTATCCCCATTACAGCTCCTGGCATTAAAACCAGTGAAATCAAACAAAGTGGGGAAAACAAAGCTTCAGTTATAGAGAATCCCAAACACTTCCCAGTGATATCCATAGAACGGAAAGCTGCAGTGACATGCATTAAAAAGGTCAGCCAGACCACTATCCCCATTCAAGCTCCTTTCAACCAAAAGCACCAACTTTGTAACCTGCAGCACCAGCTTTCTAACCTGCAGCTTCCTATCAATGTACCCAGTAGAGTGGACAACTTCACTCCATCCTTCTGTCAACAGCCTCTCCAAGAGCTTGAGGTCTCCATACCTATTCCACCAGAACAGAGAGAGGAGAGAGAGGCTATGAAAAGGAAAGCACAACTGGAGAGGGAGTAAGCCTGTCAACATACCTCCAAGGGGAGGCTACAGTGCTTTGTTCAGAGGCAGAAGGATCATAACATCTCTAAACGTTACGGATACCCACCATCCAGACTTATTCCCCCATGAGCTACTTAGGCCCTAAAAAAACAAAACAAAACAAAAAAACCCTAATCTGTAACTGATGCCAAGCTCTGTGACTATCTGTAAATAAGATTTATATTTATAAGTCAGTTTGTAACATATTTTACTAAGAATATATTTAAAACTCTTCAATAAAATGTATCTATTTTCAATTGAACTCTTTATTTACTAAAGAAATTATTTACAAATGCCAAGGGTTATTGAAATTCTGCAAATTAACTTTAGATTACCCTCTTGATGATACGAGAGAGAGAGAGAGAGAGAGAGAGAGAGAGAGAGAGAGAGAGAGAGAGAGAGAGAGAAAAGAAAGTCAGACCCCACATATAAGAGAGAAACAGATAAATATTTAACTATATGCTTTGTCATGTTGGATGTTGGATGTATGTATGTACTGTATGTCTTTATTTATAAAGCGCCATTTATGTAGAAAGCGCTTCACCGCAGTAATACACGTGACAATCATATAAATAATACAAATAACAGATCATGGGAATATGTGCTTCAGACATAAAAGTAACATTTAGGAAAAGGAGTGCCTGCTCCGAAGAGCTTACAATCTAATTGGTAGGTAGAACATACAGAGACAGTAGAAGGGCGTTCTGGTAAGTGCGTCTGCAATTGGCCAAGCTTTTTGTATGCGGTCTATAGTATCAGCCACGGAGCTACTCACATGCTTCTTTAAGCAGATGTGTTAGAAAGTGGGTCTTAAAGGTGGATAGAGAGGGTGCTAGTCGGGTATTGAGGGGAGGGCATTCCAGAGGTGAGGGGCAGTCAGTGAGAAAGGTTTAAGGCGAGAGAGGGCTTTAGATACAAAAGGGGTAGATAGAAGACATCATTGGGCGGATGGCAAGAGTCGGGATGGTGCATAGCGAGAAATTAGAGCTGAGCTGTAAGGAGGGGCAGAAGAGTGTAAAGCTTTAAAAGTGAGGAGGAGAATTGAGTGTGAGATACGGGATTTGATAGGAAGCCAGGAGAGGGATTTCAGCAGGGGAGACGCTGAGACAGATTTAGGAAAGAGTAGAGTGATTCTGGCAGCAGCGTTTAGGATAGATTGTAGGGGAGACAGGTGAGAAGCAGTAAGACCGGACAGCAGAAGGTTCCAGTATTTGAGATGGTAGAGAATGAGGGTCTGTGTCAGAGTTTTAGCTGTCGAGCAACAGTGGAAGGGCGTATCTTTGTAATATTGCGGAGGAAAAAACGACAGGTTTAGCTACCTTTTGAATGTGAGAGAGGAGTCTGTGACCCCCAGGGCAGCGTGCTTGGGCTACTGCATGTATAGTAGTTCTTCCAACAGTAATGTGGAAGGTGGTAGTAGGGCCAGGTTTGGCATGAAATATAAGGAGTTCTGTTTTTGACATGTTAAATTTAAGTTGGCGGAGGATCATGTTGCATTGGGCTTCTCTTCCTTGTGTTTATACTGTACAATGTCACATACCCAGTAGCACTCCTTAAGACAAATATATATGGTGAGGTGGGTCTGGGGTTGAGTTTACATGGGTTTGTGTGCGCAGATTTAAATTGTTTGGAGGTCTGTGACTCCTCCCCGTTTCCAAACTTACTCTGCCCACCTTTAAAGCAGCAGTCCAAGCTGTCGTTTAAAAAAAAAAAATCCCTTGATATGTGCATCAATACAATCCACACATTGATAAGTAATTAGCTAAGTTGCGATTGATCGGTGAAGATTCGGCTCGTGGGTTCACTAAATGGTTGCCAGTGCAGCAGAAGAGGACCAAAAATGCAAAGTTCTCTGGGGTGATCATGTGACCAGGCAGTCACTGGATACAATTGAGTTTTGCTCAGCTAGGGAGAGGGCAGTGTTCAAAAAAGGGGGGGGGAGGGTTGCCAGAGCCTGTTTCAAAAGAGGAAGGGGATGTGACTTTGTAAATGGTTGCTATAGAAACAAAAAATGATTGTTACATTATGATACATTAACATTTTAATTCAGAGTTGTTTAAAAAAAAAGTACTACTACTAGTAGCATTATACTAAAAAATAATACAGATGCACAGTAATATCCTCTATAGATATACCAAGAATTGTTAAGTGTGAGTGTGTGTGTGTGAGTTTATGACATGTGGAAGGAAGGTGGAGGGGTGAGAGTCATGGCGAGGGGAGGGGGGTGAAGGAGAGACATGGCGAGGGGAGGGGGGTGAAAGAGACATGGCGAGGGGAGGAGGGTGAAAGAGAGACATAGGGAGGGGGGTGAAATAGAGACATGGGAATGGGTTTAAAAGAGAGACATGGAGAGGGGTGAAAGAGACATGGGGAGCAGATGAAAGAGACATGGGGAGTGGGTGAAAGAGTCATGGGGAGCGGCGGTGAAGAGACATGGGAGCAGTGGTAAAGAGACATGGGGAGCAGGGGTGAAGAGACATGGGAGCAGGGGTGAAGAGACATGGGGAGAGGGGTTGAAAGAGACATTGGGAGGGGAGGGTGAAAGAGACATGGGGAGGTGATCGAGAGACATTTAGAGGGGGGGTGATAGAGAGACATTTGGAGGGGGGGGATGATAGAGAAACACGGGGAGGAGGGTGCAAGAGATACCAAGAATTGTTAAGTGTTAGTGTGTGTGTGTGAGTTTATGACATGTGGAAGGAAGGTGGAGGGGTGAGAGTCATGGCGAGGGGAGGGGGCTGAAGGAGAGACATGGCGAGTGGAGGTGGGTGAAAGAGACATGGCGAGGGGAGGAGGGTGAAAGAGAGACATAGGGAGGGGGGTGAAATAGAGACATGGGATTGGGTTTAAAAGAGAGACATGGGGAGGGGTGAAAGAGACATGGGGAGCAGGTGAAAGAGACATGGGGAGTGGGTGAAAGAGTCATGGGGAGCGGCGGTGAAGAGACATAGGAGCAGGGGTAAAGAGACATGGGAAGCAGGGGTTGAGAGACATGGGGAGGGAGGCGATAGAGAGACATGAGGAGGGAGGCGATAGAGAGACATGGGGGGATGAAAGAGACATGGGGAGGGGGGGTGAAAGAAAGACATGGGGGGAGTGAAAGAAAGCCATGGGGAGGGTGGGTCCATGATCCTCAGTTGCTTGAAGAGTAGGCCCGGGTGAGTAGTTTTTTATTCTACAC
Source organism: Ascaphus truei (assembly GCF_040206685.1). Lineage (NCBI taxonomy): Eukaryota > Metazoa > Chordata > Amphibia > Anura > Ascaphidae > Ascaphus > Ascaphus truei. Next base: position 63,191 of record NW_027457061.1, read on the forward strand.
AGGTCCGGGAGATGTTGATCGGACGGCTTCTTAGGGTCAAATAAGACATGACAGACCTTATATAAGGCATGTGACATCACATTTGACTGACAAATGAAATATCCACCAATCTAATTGGTGGATGTACCATGTGATGGCTTCCATTTTATTTTTTGGCAGAAATGACATCATCTTAAGTGATTGGATAATAAAGGAACTATTGGATCTCAATATAAATGTAGAAAATATGCAGGGCCAAAGCTATGACAATGCTGCAATTATGCGGGGAAAGCATAATGGAGTTCAAAGACATGTTGAACATGAATCCACGTGCGTTTTATCTACCATGTAGTTCTCATTATTTGAACCTAGTGGTTAACAACACTGCCAAACCCAATATAGGTGCCATTTAATTTTTGGGCTTAATTCAACCGTTGTATAATTTCTTCCCCAGGTCCACCAACAGATAGATCATTCTTTTAAAATCCTTACCCAATTTAACACTAAAGAGAGTTTGTGAAACACGTTGGGAGTCTCGTATTGATGCAGTTAGACCAATTCGATACCATCTGGGAGCGCTCTATGTTGCGTTAGTGTATATTAAAGAAGATGTGACATTTAAAAGTGAACATCATGGCCCCCAGAGTAGAGCTGTTGCGTACACTCTCGCAAAATGTATTTGTGACTATAAATTCATATGTTGTGTAATATTTTGGTATGACATATTAAGTACAATCAATCCAGTGAGCAAGCAGTCTATAAACTATGACAAAAACAAGTCCAAAGACCAAATCTGGGGCTCCAAAAAACAATCCCAACAGTAGATTTGGGGCCCTGTTTGTTTAAATCAAAAACACTACAGATAAAGAGTTAGTCGTAGAGGTGAGTGGGAATAAAGTGTTTTTTCTTGACGCTTTAGTTAGCCAAATCAAATTATTAAGTTCTAATGGGGAGCAAGCCGCAGTTTCTAGCTCTACCCATCTTTTTAATTTAGGGTCGGAATGCCATTGAATGATCTGGCTTAATTGAGCTGCTTTAAAATATGACAACAGGCAGGGTACCGCTAAGCCCCCTGCTAAAGTAGGTCTCTTCATGTTTAATTTATTTACTCTCGGTTTTTTACCTCCCCAGATAAAGTTAGATATTTCAGACTGAAGTGAGAGTATATCCTTCAGTTTGAGTGGCACAGGCAATGTCTGGAAGAGGTATAGGATACGTGGAAGTAAATTCATCTTCACGCTGTGTATCCTTCCTATCCAAGAAATCTTCTTGGAGGACCATCTGATAAGGTCTTGTTTTAGAGTTCGAATTACTTTGGGATAATTTGCTTTATAGATGTTTTTTGCATCTTTGGTGATATGTATCCCTAGATATTTGAGTGAATTCTTTTGCCAGTTAAAATTAAAATTCAATTTCAGAAGTTTCTCTATATGTCTGGGGAGATTGATATTCAGAGCCTCGGATTTGGATTGGTTTATCTTAAACCCAGAGACCTTAGAGAATTTATCCAAAAGGTCAAATAGATTAGGTAATGATGTGAGGGGTTTTGAGATGATTAATAGGATATCATCTGCATACAGGGCCGCTTTGTGTGATTGGGAGTATGCGTTTAACCCTGAGATATCCGGGCTTTCTCGAATACGTGCCGCCAGAGGTTCGATACATAGGGCAAACAGGAGGGGAGATAATGGGCACCCCTGTCTCGTGCCACTTTGGATAGGAAAAGGGTCTGAGGGGAAGCCCTGATGTATGACTCTGGCAGATGGGCCTGAGTACAGCGACATAATCGCTCCACTCACCCTATTTCCGAAGCCAAATGCCGTGAGCGTCTCTCGTAGATATGGCCAGTCTATCCTATCAAAAGCTTTTTCTGCATCCAGACTTAATAACATGCTTTTTGTGTTATTTTTGTTTGCCAATTCTAACAGATCAATGAATCGTCGGGTGTTATCCGCTGCCTGCCTCCCCTTAACAAACCCAACTTGATCTGGATGTATTAGTCTGGGTAGGATTAGACTTAATCTATTGGCCAGAAGTTTGGCGTATATTTTTATATCGGTATTGATTAGAGAAATTGGTCTATAGCTTTTACAATTGAGCGGATCCTTGCCAGGTTTATGTATTAGTGATATAGACGCCCGTAGCATGTCCCCGGGAATAGGGGCTCCTGCTAAAATAGCATTAAACAAATGGAGCAGCTGTGGGGCGAGTGATTCAGAGAACTTCTTGTAATACAGCCCCGAAACGCCATCAGGACCTGGTGCTTTTGATGGTTTCAGTTCCTTGATGGCTTGCGACACTTCTTCCAATGTGAAGTCAGCGCCCATAGCTTCTCTGTCACGCTCTGTCAATCTCTCCAGTTTTGAGCTGGCCAAGAAATCTCTCAGTGCACTGCTCGTGTTTTTATTGTGTGCCATTTTCTTTCCGTCGTATAGGGAACCATAGAATGAACCAAATTCTTCTACTATTTTTTTAGGGTTGGCCGTGGGAATACCTGATTTTAAGAGTATAGCTTGGATGTTAAACTTAGATTGCCTATCTTTTAGTGCTCGAGCTAGCATCGTATCCGGCCTGTTAGCTTTTTCATAAAATTTTCTCTTAGACCAACATAAGGAGTTATCTGCTCGGGAAGTCAGTAACATATTTAATTCGATTTTTGTGTCTTTCAGTTCATTTGCTATAATTGGATCTGAGTTGGTTTTATGCTTTGATAGCAGGGAATGTAATTTGGATTGGAGCGTCCGAATTTTGGAGTCTCTGACTCATTTTCTTTTGGCGGTAATACTGCTGCGGCCGAGTTTATTCGAGCATTTGCCCGTTCTCGGCCGCAGCAGTAACCTGGCGCGCGCCGGAGGGTGCCGGGCGCGCGCCGAAGCAGCGGAGGAGCGCTCTCCGATCGGGGCGCTCTCCCTCCCGCTGCCGGGTCCGCCGGGTCCCCCGGAACCCCCTGCCGCCGTCCCCCACATCGCGGGACACCAGGGCTCCCTCGGGGAGCCCTGGACGCGCGTGCAGGGGGCGCAGGCACACTGAGGGAGTGCGGCTAGCACGCCGGGGCATCCCCCGGCTTGCGGTGCTAGCCGTGCTGCAATAAAGTGTGTCGGTAGTGTACTGATTATTATGCCCCTTAAAGTTGCTTTATGAGCCTCCCATAAGACCGTATGGGATTCCACAGAGCCTGTGTTAATTTCAAAAAATTGAGTTATCTCCTGAGCTATTGTAGTACAAATTTCGGGTATTTTAAGGATAGATTCGTTGATTTTCCAATTTGCGCCTGGTCTACTGGTCATAATATTGTTGCACCTAAGCTCGATTGGTGCATGGTCAGATCATGAAATATCATGGATCATTGCATTAGTGACCTTTGGAACCATGTGACACGAAACGAAGAGATAATCGATTAAGACTATTATCACACTCACTTGGTGTACCTACTTGTGTATACTGTGTGATTAAGACTACTATCACACATACCACTACCCGGTACGTGTATATATATAGCCACTAGTGGCTGTGTCTGTGTTTGAACACTACACTCACAGATTCCAATGGGGTTCTGATACCACCAAGCTGTAACCCGCACATATCATCAGGGATATTAGCTAACACTCCACACGTGAGACCTGGCACATATATTTTACTTTCGCTGCGCTTTTTTGGCTCACATGAGTCTCATTTATTTTGGTATTTAGCGTCTGTATTTTAACATTGAGTCAAGACTCTAATAAAGTGTTTTAACGTGCACAATTCACTCATCACTATATACACCCTTATTCCTGTCCCCTGTATATTGTGCATCTGCAGAGTGCTCTCCATTGGGGTTCTATTCTACCCACAGTATCCATAGACCATAGTAGCCTTGTGTTCCTACATTCCTGCTGTGCCTTGCCTTGTGCCTTGCCTCTCTTGCTTTCAGTTTGACCTCATGTGTACCGACCCGGCTAGAATCTTGGATGCTCTCTGTATAACGACCCCAGCTTGCCCTCGACTACCTGCATCTCTCCATCCCTGACCACGGCTATAGGACATTCTTTTAACCCACCAGCTCCAACCCTCGACCTTGAGCACAACGGACATCTACCGTTACTGGCTCCTCCCCATGACCGCGGCAAGTATCTGGACTACCCTCTCTCTCCAACCCCGACCCGGCTACGCTGACAATCCAGGCGTGCCTCCACTGCTGTGGGTGCGCAGTTTCTACTTTCCCACCTCAGTACCGGGGAACCGCCTTGTTCGTGGTGAGTGCAAGGGTCACTATTAGAGAGGGTTGGGGCTCCTTTGAATGCATCTGATCTCAGACGCGCTATTAGAGAGGGTTGGGGCTCCTTTGAATGCATCTGATCTCAGACGCGCTATTAGAGAAAGTTGGGATTCCTTACAATGCAGATTTCAGATGCGCTGTTAGAGAGGGTTGGGGCTCCTTACAATGTATTTGATCAATGCATTGTAAGGAACCCCAACCCTCTCTAGTGTGTATTTGTGAACTGTAAGGTGCTTGACTAATACACTGGAAGAATATCATTGTTTTCGATTAAAAATATCAAAGAATGTGTTACTTTAACGAGCGCTTTCTCTTTTTTTGAATCTCCAATATACTATTTGCCAAGTGGGACTGATGAAATCACCAAAAACTACTGTAGCAGGTCCCCTTTGGTTGTCAATACGTTACTTTGTAGTGGAAGGGAGAGACCTACTGAGGCCAATATACTAAGCATCGCAAACTGAGCGGGGGGAGGGGTGGAGGGTTTCGGCGCATGTCAAACTTCAATTGCACTCGTGTACTAAGTTCAAATTTCTCCATCTGTGCCCAGCCCCAAAATGCTGTTTAGCGCACAGAAATGGATTGCACTTGCTGTATAAAAGTCAATGGTACATACTAATATCTATATAAATATATACAGTGTTTGACAAATCACCCAAAAATCTACTCGCCCAACCAAAAAATCTACTCGCCACCTAGTCCCGCCCCAAACCCCGCCCCTAGTCCCACCCCCAACCCCGCCCCCAACCCCGCCCCCAACCCCGTCCCCGCTTTAAAATAAAAAATATGAATAAAATCCATTTAAATGACAAATATATTTATTGTATTACATTATACTACAATTAGCCCTTGTTACGTGTGTGTGTGTGTGTGTGTCTGTGTAAATGTCTATCTAGAAATAAAAGCCAGGTGTGAATGACTAGTTTCCTGCACCCCTTAGTCAGTGTCTGGATGCCCCCGCTTCACAATATCTAAAGCAGAACCCCCACTCACCTGCGCTCCGGCGTCATGACGTCACGTTGCCCTAGTAACGTGACGTCACATGACCTCACAGCGTCATTTTGATGCCGCGTTGCCATGGCGACGCAGGAAGGAAGCCGCCGGAGCCTAGGTAAGTGAAGGTTTACAGAGGCCCTGCAGCTCCCCCGGCACTTAATTTAAGTGCCTTCGGGAAGCGCGCGGGGCCTCTGTAAACCCCACGCCCCCCAGACGGCAGTCTTGCGTCCCCCATGGGGGTCGCGCCCCCCAGTTTGCACACCGCTGTTTTAGAAATCCAATCGGATAAGGCTCTTTCTGCACGCTTTTGCACAACTCCCAGCTACTAGAATATCCCCCTGTGTCTATCCAAGAGGAGGTTTTAGTGTACTGACAAAAAACATCCCAAAATAAATTGTAATTAAGGCCGCGAGGTGTCACTGTATATAGAACATAGATCCAGTAGCACTCTCATTGTAAAAGACTCATCTCTAACCCCCACAAATAAGCAGGGGGACCCATTCAATACCCATAATGTGTATGTCTGAAGCATTAAAGCAAAGTGCAGTGCTGTACCAAAGTAGTAGTTTAGTTTAGACTGCCCTTGAATGGAGTTGAACACTTCCCCAGTGCTGGAATTAGGACATAAAGGGTCTATGCAGCAACATAGAGTAATTGTGTTTAGACGCATGGCTCTAATTTTTTGGAGCAGAGCCGCAGCATATATACTGTAAGAACAGTTTCTTACTTCTGACGCGGTATGTTAGACTTATGGCACTTCAGATATGGAGGATTGTTTTGGGCAAATAAAAGGTTAAAAAAAAGTATCAGAGAAATGCAACTTGTGACGCATCTCATTTTAATCTGTGCACCATGTAACTGCCCCCAACTCATCCTACTGACTCTCCCCAAGGTGCAAGCTGGGGCAGAGACGCAGACTGTGATACATCTCATTATAATCTGTGTGCCATGTAACTCCTCACCAACTCCTCCTACTGACTCTCCCCAAGGTGCATGCTGGGGCAGAGACGCAGACTGTGATACATCTCATTATAATCTGTGATACTTTATCTTGCCATGAAGTCAATGCATTTGAACCCAGTAATACAGTATGTTGATCCCACTGCTGTCAGTGGCACTGTCCATATGTGTACTTGTGTCACCCAATGTATGTAATACAATGTATCACAGTAGCTGTGATTTTTATGACTGCTACTCAAGTTAACCACTTCTCAACCACTTGAAATTAAATGTCAACAGTAGCTGATTTCTCTATTATGACATCACGAGACAGTATCATTGAGCCTCCTAGGAGATGCCAGCAGCAGTGTTCTGTAATGACATCATGGAATCGCCTTAGAGACTGAGATAAATACACAAATGTAAACTTGTTTGTGCGTGACTTGAATTAGTTCCCAAAGGAAACCGTTAGTTTTGTGGACATCTCAGAGATAGGAAAAGTGTGGCGCTGTACGGAGAGACTAATTATCTCCACCTTAACTCTGTATCATGGCAGGTAGGAAGCAATGTGACCTTTACATACCCAAAAAGAAATGGATAATATCTATATTTCTGAACTGTTTACTTTCACAATGTTTTATGGGGTACAGAACAGATAACATGACTCCTATCAATGGATGGGAGAAAGAAGACGGATGGGGTGGGGGGGGCGGGGGGGAGGGACGGAGGTAGACAACACCCAGGGGGGTTAGGTACCTGGCCTTTATTGGATAATATTTTTTTTTATAAATGTCAAAACTGATTTATTATAGATACATACACACATATTTGTTTTATTGTATTTACTTTTATATCTGGCTTGTAATTCAAAATCTTAAATGATTTGAACAGTAATATATAGAAAAGAACACATGTACTGTATACATAAATGTCAAAGCGGCAAACGTCTATGGGATCTATGGGATAGTCAAAAAAAGACACAGGAACCTTAGTGTATACAGTAGGATTAGTTATGTATAAGGCATGCTTTTTCCTTGCCCTAAGTTTAGGTCAATAACTATTGGACCAATTCTACACCGTGGGGTGTAATGTTCGACTACTTTCAGCCATATCCTTAAATTATTGTCTACAGCAGTGTTTTTCAACCACGGATCCTAGGAACCCTAGGATTCCCCGGGCATCCCTAAAGGGTTCGCTGTAATATTCAGGTCATTTTAAAATTGTACTTAATACAGAAGAATTTACAGTGCAATGCATCTTATCTCAGACGCGCTCTTGGAGAGGGTTGGGGTTCCTTACAATGCATCTGATCTCAGACGCGCTATTAGAGAGGGTTGGGGTTCCTCACACTTCATCTGATCTCAGAATCACTATTAGATAGGGTTGGGGTATATTACAATGCATCTCATCTTAGACTCGTTGTTAGAGAGGGTTGTGGTCCCTCAGAATTTCACATATGGTTACTTAACCAAAAAAAGGTTGGAAACCACTACTCTACAGTAATACCAAGTCCCCAAAAAAGACAAAGCCACAAAACGAGGGCAGAATCTGCCACTTGATTTACAGATATAGCTGACCTGAGTGCTCCTCCAGATACCTCAATATACCAGACGTCTCAGAATACCACACCATAATATTACCACAAACTACCACAGTAGGAACAGGCAATTTTTATGTTTTTATTTTTATTTTTAAAGATCCAGTTCCGAAAGCTATGGTACATCTATATTTGTCATTGTGTTCATAGGTGGACATGAAAGCAGGTGATGGACTGCACAAGTGTTATATGCCAGTTGCCACTTTGTGTTGAAAACTACCTAGAAATAGTTTTCTGTCTGTGTTACATCCCAACACATCATATATGTATATATGTATATATGTATATATATATATATATATATATATATATATATATATATATATATATATATATATATATATATATATATATATATATATATATATATATATAGATTAAACCCCATATATTGAGCTAAAATGTACGGGTGCTCTGGTGTTTCAATACACAGCAATGCTATGAATAGAAGGCAATCATGGAGCTTGCTTAAAAATGTATTTAAATATTGAAACTTCTGACCACTATTGATCAGAGTAGTGGTCTGTAACATTGATAATCAAATAAATGTGTTTTCCCAGCAAGCCATTATCCGTGTTAGTGCTGGCTATTCATAACAAAACAAAGACCACCAAAAACTTTATTCAAAACCAGAACCAAAACCCCAAATATTTTAAAGGCAAAATAAAAATACCAAACCAAGTGAGCATCTCTGTGTATTTCATATGTATTTGATATCAAGAATATCTTTTAGCAGGTCTGATAAAGCAGTCCTAACCCCCCAAAGTCAGGCTTTCAGGATATCCCAGCTTCAGCGGAGGTGGCTCAATCCGTCCCTGCTTCAGCACAGCTCGCTCAATCAGTCCCTGCTTCAGCACAGGTGACTCAATCAGAGGCTGATTGAGTGATTGTGCCACCTGTGCTAAAGCTGGAATATCCTGAAAAGTTGACCTATTGTGTGGGGTTTGATGACTGGAGTTGAGTCCCCGTGTGTTAAAGAAATGTGCCTTGATTGTGCTTTTCAGGCCCTTCACTTTTACCTTTCTTCCTTACAGATCAGTTTTTAAATTCCTCTGCTGTGAACCCTCCACCGACCTGCAGTGCTCCTGCAGTCACCACTGCTTACCCTTCATGGAGCAACAGCTTCCACCCAGTAGGGAGGAATACAGAAGTCTACAGACATGGGGCCCAAGGCATGATTTTGCAACAAGGGTCTGCAGGAACACCAATGTATCTACAGCAGATCCCACAGGCAACACGCGCTTACCCTCGTGTATCGGACATGAACGGAGGATTCTACCACACTGCTACAGGAGGATACACAGGATTTGCAGGACAGGTTAGGGGAGAAGCCACAACGCAGCCTGTTACTTTCCGTCCCAACACACATTTGGAAAGACGTGCTACAATAGGGCCTTGTATAATGGCCACCCAGTATGCACAACTTCAGCAGCCACCATTCATACCCCTTAGAGGAATGCACGTTCAGGATAGGACATACCACCCAGTTCCTGGCCAATATGCTCCAACTGGTGGCAACACAGCACAGATTGGCTCCTTCTTACAGACACCCACTGGGCTGCCAATAACCTCCCCCAGGGGGAAAAGCCCAAGACCGTTCTATCCACTGGCTCATTATTCGGCAGCCCCTGATCCCCAAGCAACCAGGATAGCCGAAAATGTAAAAGTAGGAGGAGTGTCAGGTGGGTAAGGCAAACCAGGTTCAGTTGGGGGAGCACAAGGGGCAAAAAAGGAGAGATCTAGATGCTCAAATCATAGCATTTCCCCCAGTTGTTGCTATTGCAGCTAAACGTTTGTGGATGTTCCTTAAGTTGAATGCCGCTTTGTTACATAAATTGATAATATGCAAAACTGAGTATCTACTGTAGTGTATTGGTTTTCCCATTGACAAATAACACACAGGGACTTGTGAAACTCTTGTTGGCCTTTTATCATAATCTGCCCTCTTTATCACTAATGATATCCCCACCAATAAAACCTACTTCTCTTCGTCTTCATCACTCCACAATCATTATTGTGATAAAACATGGATATCTCTCATAATTTTGCATTGTGTACAGTAGTTCTTTGCACTGATTTCCATGTGTAATTAGCTTAATTCCCTTTCCCCACTGCATTGTGTTGCAGACCTTACAAGGTGAGATATGGAGAATTTTTACTAATCATTGTTCAAAATCTTCTCCTTGACCGATACCATTACCTGTTATAAAGATCTTTAATTACGGTCATTCGCCACTGTAGTGTTACAAATATATAGAACTCTACAGTATGTAGTCCTCGCCAATACTGAAGGGATTAAGCATGTGTTTGCTTTTCTTTCTTTGTGTTATTATGTACAATGTGTTGGTATTTATGATAATTGATTATTTCTCCTTTTTGATTTTGTTACAGTGTGTCAGACCTCGCTTGGAGCCCAACATATTTCCCAGGCCAGTTTAATTACACAAGGAGCAGTTCAGCTTGCTGCTAATGAAAAAAGTGAACAACCTCTAATGTACCCAACTCAACCAGCTCGGAAGCTGAGCCACCTCTCAAAGTTACATATTGATGTGCAAAGCAACAAAGAGTTATGTGTGCCAGTGTGGAAAAGGGGTGGGTTAAAAGATATGGAGAAGAGATCTTCAGAGGTGAAGGCCCCCTCACATATGGCTCAGAAGGTTCGTAATAACGTGCTGAGTTCAGTGAAGACTGAGTGTCCGTCAAAGTCTGAGGGAGTACCAAAGTGCTCCACAGTGGAAACAAAGAAGAAAAAGATCCTTTCTTCAGCTGCAAAGGATCAAGTCCCTCAAACTGCACTGCAAAAGAAGGTAAAACCAATGTCAAAGCCAGTAAATCATTCTTCTGCTCCTATACCAGGGAAGTCACCCCATGGCCCACAATCTGGTGACGAGGCTGTTCTGTTAAAAAAGATGAAACGTGTTTGTCTCTCAGGTGCCCACATTTCCAATAAGGTATCTGAAAAGATGCAGCAAAGCCGTGAAGGTACAATGGATGCAAAGACACCTGCTGTTACTCATATTAATCCTAAACTGAAGAAAACTCAGGAGATGGGGATCAAACGTAAAGATGCAAAGACTCCTACAGTTACTCATAGTCCTGAGCGGAAGACACCTCAGGAGATGGGGATCAAATGTAAATATGCAAAAACTCCTGCAGTTACTCATAGTCCTGAGCGGAAGACACCTCAGGAGATGGGGATCAAACTTAAAAATGCAAAGACTCCTGCAGTTACTCATTGTCCTGAGCGGAAGACACCTCAGGAGATCGGGATCAAACGTAAATATGCAAAAACACCTGCAGTTACTCATAGTCCTGAGCGGAAGATACCTCAGGAGATGGGGATCAAATGTAAAGATGCAAAGTCTCCTGCAGTTACTCATAGTCCTGAGCGAAAGACACCTCAGGAGATGGGGATCAAACGTAAACAGAACAGCAATATCAAGCAGCTAGTGAAGAAAACAAAGAACCAGACCAGCGTTTTCAGTTTTGAGCAAGCGCTGGCTTGTGGTATTGATAATAACCCCAAAGCTCTCAAAAGAAAAAGTGCTAATCAGCCTGGAGTGAATTCAGAAGTCATTGGGAAGGGCAAGAAGTCATTGGAACCTTCTGAACAAGGAAAGGTGAAAGCCCATCACAGCAACCTCAGCCTCCAAATGATTAACTCTGTTCAAGTATTTCACCCATTGGGTAAAAAAGCAGGTCCCACAGGTCCAGGGGCACCCGCAGGATCCATTACACTTGGAAATAAGCTTGGACCAATGCAAGGACGCCAAAGCCAGACTTCTGCTTCTCATGTTCAGTGGTCTCTTACTAATGCGATTAAAAGGTTCATGGCCAAAAAACAGGACAGTATTTCTGGAATTAAAGGAGTCGGTATTAATGCCAGGCCTAGGCTATTTAAAATACATGAGTACACAAGACCTGACATTAAAACCAGTGAAATCAAACAACATGGGGAAAACAAAGCTTCAGTTATAGAGAATCCCAAACACTTCCCAGTGATATCCATAGAACAGGAAACTGCAGTAAGATGCATTGAAAAGGTGAGCCAAACCACTATCCCCATTCCAGCTCCTGGCATTAAAACCAGTGAAATCAAACAACGTGGGGAAAACAAAGCTTCAGTTATAGAGAATCCCAAACACTTCCCAGTGATATCCATAGAACAGGAAGCTGCAGTAAGATACATTGAAAAGGTGAGCCAAACCACTATCCCCATTCCAGCTCCTGGCATTAAAACCAGTGAAATCAAACAACGTGGGGAAAACAAAGCTTCAGTTATAGAGAATCCCAAACACTTCCCAGTGATATCCATAGAACGGAAAGCTGCAGTGACATGCATTAAAAAGGTCAGCCAAACCACTATCCCCATTCAAGCTCCTTTCAACCAGAAGCACCAGCTTTCTAACCTGCAGCACCAGCTTTCTAACCTGCAGCTTCCTATCAATGTACCCAGTAGAGTGGACAACTTCACTCCATCCTTCTGTCAACAGCCTCTCCAAGAGCTTGAGGTCTCCATACCTATTCCACCAGAACAGAGAGAGGAGAGAGAGGCTATGAAAAGGAAATCACAACTGGAGAGGGAGTAAGCCTGTCAACATACCTCCAAGGGGAGGCTACAGTGCTTTGTTCAGAGGCAGAAGGATCATAACATCTCTAAACGTTACGGATACCCACCATCCAGACTTATTTCCCCCATGAGCTACTTAGGCCCTAAAAAACAAAACAAAAAAAAAGTTTGTAACATATTTTACTAAGAATATATTTAAAACTCTTCAATAAAATGTATCTATTTTTAATTGAACTCTTTATTTACTAAAGAAATTATTTACAAATGCCAAGGGTTATTGAAATTCTGCAAAATTAACTTTAGATTACCCTCTTGATGATGAGAGAGAGAGAGAGAGAGAGAGAGAGAGAGAGAGAGAGAGAGAGAGAGAGAGAGAGAGAGAGAGAGAGAGAGAGAGAGAGAGAGAGAGAGAAAGAGAGAAAGAGAGAGAGAGAGAAGAGAGAGAGAGAGAGAGAGAGAGAGAGAGAGAGAGAGAGAGAGAGAGAGAAGTAAGTCAGACCCCACATATAAGAGAGAAACAGATAAATATTTAACTATATGCTTTGTCATGTTGGATGTATGTATGTACTGTATGTCTTTATTTATATAGCGCCATTTATGTAGAAAGCGCTTCAACCGCAGTAATACACGTGACAATCATATAAATAATACAAATAACAGATCATGGGAATAAGTGCTTCAGACATAAAAGTAACATTTAGGAAAAGGAGTCCCTGCTCCGAAGAGCTTACAATCTAATTGGTAGGTAGAACATACAGAGACAGTAGAAGGGCGTTCTGGTAAGTGCGTCTGCAATGGGCCAAGCTTTTTGTATGCGGTCTATAGTATCAGCCTCGGAGCTACTCACATGCTTCTTTAAGCAGATGTGTTAGAATGTGGGTCTTAAAGGTGGATAGAGAGGGTGCTAGTCGGGTATTGAGGGGAAGGGCATTCCAGAGGTGAGGGGCAGTCAGTGAGAAAGGTTTAAGGCAAGAGAGGGCTTTAGATACAAAAGGGGTAGATAGAAGACATCATTGGGCGGATCGCAAGAGTCGGGATGGTGCATAGCGAGAAATTAGAGCTGAGCTGTAAGGAGGGGCAGAAGAGTGTAAAGCTTTAAAAGTGAGGAGGAGAATTGAGTGTGAGATACGGGATTTGATAGGAAGCCAGGAGAGGGATTTCAGCAGGGGAGACGCTGAGACAGATTTAGGAAAGAGTAGAGTGATTCTGGCAGCAGCGTTTAGGATAGATTGTAGGGGAGACAGGTGAGAGGCAGTAAGACCGGACAGCAGAAGGTTCCAGTATTTGAGATGGTAGAGAATGAGGGTCTGTGTCAGAGTTTTAGCTGTCGAGCAACAGTGGAAGGGCGTATCTTTGTAATATTGCGGAGGAAAAAACGACAGGTTTAGCTAACTTTTGAATGTGAGAGAGGAGTCTGTGACCCCCAGGGCAGCGTGCTTGGGCTACTGCATGTATAGTAGTTCTTCCAACAGTAATGTGGAAGGTGGTAGTAGGGCCAGGTTTGGCATGAAATATAAGGAGTTCTGTTTTTGACATGTTAAATTTAAGTCGGCAGAGAATCATGTTGCATTGGGCTTCTCTTCCTTGTGTTTATACTGTACAATGTCACATACCCAGTAGCACTCCTTAAGACAAATATATATGGTGAGGTGGGTCTGGGGTTGAGTTTACATGGGTTTGTGTGCGCAGATTTAAATTGTTTGGAGGTCTGTGACTCCTCCCCGTTTCCAAACTTACTCTGCCCACATTTAAAGCAGCAGTCCAAGCTGTCGTTTAAAAAAAAAAAATCCCTTTGATATGTGCATCAATACAATCCACACATTGATAAGTAATTAGCTAAGTTGCGATTGATCGGTGAAGATTCGGCTCGGGGGTTCACTAAATGGTTGCCAGTGCAGCAGAAGAGGACCAAAAATGCAAAGTTCTCTGGGGTGATCATGTGACCAGGCAGTCACTGGATACAATTGAGTTTTGCACAGCTAGGGAGAGGGCAGTGTTCAAAAAAAGGGGGGGTTGCCAGAGCCTGTTTCAAAAGAGGAAGGGGGTGTGACTTTGTAAATGGTTGCTATAGAAACAAAAAATGATTGTTACATTATGATACATTAAAATTTTAATTCAGAGTTGTTTAAAAAAAAAGTACTACTACTAGTAGCATTATACTAAAAAATAATACAGACGCACAGTAATACCCTCTATAGATATACCAAGAATTGTTAAGTGTGAGTGTGTGTGTGTGTGAGTTTATGACATGTGGAAGGAAGGTGGAGGGGTGAGAGTCATGGCGAGGGGAGGGGGGTGAAGGAGAGACATGGCGAGGGGAGGGGGGTGAAAGAGACATGGCGAGGGGAGGAGGGTGAAAGAGAGACATAGGGAGGGGGGTGAAATAGAGACATGGGAATGGGTTTAAAAGAGAGACATGGGGAGGGGTGAAAGAGACATGGGGAGCAGGTGAAAGAGACATGGGGAGTGGGTGAAAGAGTCATGGGGAGCGGCGGTGAAGAGACATGGGAGCAGGGGTGAAGAGACATGGGGAGAGGGGTTGAAAGAGACATTGGGAGGGGAGGGTAAAAGAGACATGGGGAGGTGATCGAGTGACATTTAGTGGGGGGGTGATAGAGAGACATTTGGAGGGGGGATGATAGAGAAACACGGGGAGGGGGTGCAAGAGACATAGAGAGGGGGGTGAAAGAGAGCCATGGGGTGGGGCGTGAAAAAGAGACATGGGGAGAGGGGTGAAAGAGACATGGGGAGGGAGGCGATAGAGAGACATGAGGAGGGAGGCGATAGAGAGACATGGGGGGATGAAAGAGACATGGGGAGGGGGGGTGAAAGAAAGACATGGGGGGAGTGAAAGAAAGCCATGGGGAGGGTGGGTCCATGATCCTCAGTTGCTTGAAGAGTAGGCCCGGGTGAGTAGTTTTTTCTTCTTCACAGGTCCGGGAGATGTTGATCGGACAGCTTCTTAGGGTCAAATAAGACATGACAGACCTTATATAAGGCCTGTGACATCACATTTGACTGACAAATGATATATCCACCAATCTAATTGGTGGATGTACCATGTGATGGCTTCCATTTTATTTTTTGGCAGAAATGACATCATCTTAAGTGATCGGATAATAAAAGAACTATTGGATCTCAATATAAATGTAGAAAATATGCAGGGCCAAAGCTATGACAATGCTGCAAATATGCGGGGAAAGCATAATGGAGTTCAAAGACATGTTGAACATGAACCCACGTGCGTTTTATGTACCATGTAGTTCTCATTATTGGAACCTAGTGGTTAACAACACTGCCAAACCCAATATAGGTGCCATTTAATTTTTGGGCTTAATTCAACCGTTGTATAATTTCTTCCCCAGGTCCACCAACAGATAGATCATTCTTTTAAAATCCTTACATAATTTAACATTAAAGAGAGTTTGTCAAACACGTTGGGAGTCTCGTATTGATGCAGTTAGACCAATTCGATACCATCTGGGAGCGCTCTATGTTGCGTTAGTGTATATCAAAGAAGATGTGACATTTAAAAGTGAACATCATGGCCCCCAGAGTAGAGCTGTTGCGTACACTCTCGCAAAATGTATTTGTGACTATAAATTCATATGTTGTGTAATATTTTGGTATGACATATTAAGTACAATCAATCCAGTGAGCAAGCAGGTTATAAACTATGACAAAAACAAGTCCAAAGACCAAATCTGGGGCTCCAATAAACAATCCCAACAGTAGATTTGGGGCCCTGTTTGTTTAAATCAAAAACACTACAGTAATGTCCAATCCTTTGTCTCATAAATAGAAAGGTATCCTTACCAACTCCACTTATAAATGGTGTAAATGATCAGTCTAGGGGTTAACAGTATATACATGTAGAAAAGATGGCGCCTAGCTGGTTCTGCTCTGTTATTGAGCTATCACAAATCAGCTGTAAATGTTCACATGGAATGGCACCTAGTTAACTTTTTAAATCAATAACTGTAGACTTGCTAGTCGGCCAATATCATAGACTCTATCCTCAATAATAACAAAGTTCATTACAAGCGACTCTACGGAAAAACTCTTCGCCAGGCCATTTTGGATGACACCAAAGGAGATTATGAAACCAAAGGGTGCATCAGTTCAATCCTGCTCCTGTGGGTTGCTGCAGGGCACCTTTTGGTGTGTTGTTCGCTAGGTAGATAGTACAAAGTGAAAAAAAGGCGATGCACAACCGGAACGAAAAAATAAATGAACTGGAGAGAGGGTACAGTAACTACACAATTTGCTTTTAATAACTCATCTAATCAAATGACCGGCAACAAAACGCGCGCGCACACAGAGGTTTTCAAACATCTCTATGGAGCTTGGTCCCACCCCCCGTTCGCGTCACGTGTCACTCACGCGCGGCGCACTCACGGGACGATCGTGCACCACTCCCTAGCTGCGACACAACACCCGTAACAATGCCCACCTGTCTCCTGCGCTCTGCGTCCAATCACAGCTCCCGCGGGGGCCACACCTCCGTTCCGCCTCTCACTTTCATTGCTCCAGTCCTCCTATTTAATCTCTGCTTGCTCAGTTACACATTGCTGAGCATAGACCATAGTAGCCTTGTGTTCCTACATTCCTGCTTTGCCTTGCGCCTTGCCTCTCTTGCTTTCAGTTTGACCTCATGTGTACCGACCCGGCTAGACTCTTGGACGCTCTCTGTATAACGACCCCAGCTTGCCCTCGACTACCTGCATCTCTCCATCCCTGACCACGGATATAGGACATTCTTTTAACCCACCAGCTCCAACCCTCGACCTCGGCACAACGGACATCTACCGTTACTGGCTCCTCCCCATGACCGCGGCAAGTATCTGGACTACCCTCTCTCTCAAACCCGACCCGGCTACGCTGACAATCCAGGCGTGCCTCCACTGCTGTGGGTGCGCAGTTTCTACTTTCCCACCTCAGTACCGGGGGTCCGCCTTGTTCGTGGTGAGTGCAAGGGTCACAATTAGAGAGGGTTGGGTTACCTTACAATGCATCTGATCTCAGACGCGCTATTAGAGAGGGTTGGGGCTCCTTTGAATGCATCTGATCTCAGACGCGCTATTAGAGAAAGTTGGGATTCCTTACAATGCAGATTTCAGACGCGCTGTTAGAGAGGGTTGGGGCTCCTTACAATGTATTTGATCAATGCATTGTAAGGAACCCCAACCCTCTCTAGTGTGTATTTGTGAACTGTAAGGTGCTTGACTAATACACTGGAAGAATATCATTGTTTTCGATAAAAAATATCAAAGAATTTGTTACTTTAACGAGAGCTTTCTCTTTTTTTGAATCTCCAATATACTATTTGCCAAGTGGGACTGATGAAATCACTAAAAACTACTGTAGCAGGTCCCCTTTGGTTGTCAATACGTTACTTTGAAGTGGAAGGGAGAGACCTACTGAGGCCAATATACTAAGCATCGCAAACTGAGCGGGGGGAGGGGTGGAGGGTTTCGGCGCATGTCAAACTTCAATTGCACTCGTGTACTAAGTTCAAATTTCTCCATCTGCGCCCAGCCCCAAAATGCTGTTTAGCGCACAGAAATGGATTGCACTTGGTGTATAAAAGTCAATGGTACATACTAATATCTATATAAATATATACAGTGTTCGACAAATCACCCAAAAATCTACTCGCCCAACCAAAAATTCTACTCGCCACCTAGTCCCGCCCCCAACCCCGCCCCTAGTCCCGCCCCAACCCCGCCCCTAGTCCCGCCCCCAACCCCGCCCCCAAGCCAGCTTTAACATAAAACATATGAATGAAATCCATTTAAATGACAAATATATTTATTGTATTACATTATACTACAATTAGCCCTTGTTACGTGTGTGTGTGTGTGTCTGTGTAAATGTCGATCTAGAAATAAAAGCCAGGTGTGAATGACTAGTTTCCTGCACCCCTTAATCAGTGTCTGGATGCCCCCGCTTCACAATATCTAAAGCAGAACCCCCACTCACCTGCGCTCCGGCGTCATGACGTCACGTTGCCCTAGTAACGTGACGTCACATGACCTCACAGCGTCATTTTGATGCCGCGTTGCCATGGCGACGCAGGAAAGAAGCCGCCGGAGCCTAGGTAAGTGAAGGTTTACAGAGGCCCTGCAGCTCCCCCGGCACTTAATTTAAGTGCCTTCGGGAAGCGCGCGGGGCCTCTGTAAACCCCACGCCCCCCAGCCGGCAGTCTTGCGCCCCCCATGGGGGTCGCGCCCCCCTGTTTGCGCACCGCTGTTCTAGAAATCCAATCGGATAAGGCTCTTTCTGCACGCTTTTGCACAACTCCCAGCTACTAGAATATCCCCCTGTGTCTATCCAAGAGGAGGTTTTAGTGTACTGACAAAAAACATCCCAAAATAAATTGTAATTAAGGCTGCGAGGTGTCACTGTATATAGAACATAGATCCAGTAGCACTCTCATTGTAAAAGACTCATCTCTATCCCCCCACAAATAAGCAGGGGGACCCATTCAAAGCCCCTAATGCGTATGTCTGAAGCATTAAAGCAAAGTGCAGTGCTGTACCAAAGTAGTAGTTTAGTTTAGACTGCCCTTGAATGGAGTTGAACACTTCCCCAGTGCTGGAATTAGACATAAAAGGTCTATGCAGCAACATAGTGTAGTTGTGTTTAGACGCATGGCTCTATTTTTTGGAACAGAGCCGCAGCATATATACTGTAAGTACATTTTCTTACTTCTGACGCGGTATGTTAGACTTATGGCACTTCCGATATGGAGGATTGTTTTGGGCAAATAAAAGGTTAAAAAAAAGTATCAGAGAAATGCAACTTGTGACGCATCTCATTTTAATCTGTGCACCATGTAACTGCCCCCAACTCATCCTACTCACTCTCCCCAAGGTGCAAATTGGGGCAGAGACGCAGAATGTGATACATCTGATTATAATCTGTGCACCATGTAACTCCCCCCAACTCCTCCTACTGACTCTCCCCAAGGTACAAGCTGGGGCAGAGACGCAGACTGTGATACATCTCATTATAATCTGTGCACCATGTAACTCCCCCCAACTCCTCCTACTGACTCTCCCCAAGGTACAAGCTGGGGCAGAGACGCAGACTGTGATACATCTCATTATAATCTGTGTGCCATGTAACTCCTCCCCAACTCCTCCTACTGACTCTCCCCAAGGTGCATGCTGGGGCAGAGACGCAGACTGTGATACATCTCATTATAATCTGTGATACTTTATCTTGCCATGAAGTCAATGCATTTGAACCCAGTGATACAGTATGTTGATCCCACTGCTGTCAGTGGCACTGTCCATATGTGTACTTGTGTCACCCAATGTATGTAATACAATGTATCACAGTAGCTGTGATTTTTATGACTGCTACTCAAGTTAACCACTTCTCAACCACTTGAAATTAAATGTCAACAGTAGCTGATTTCTCTATTATGACATCACGAGACAGTATCATTGAGCCTCCTAGGAGATGCCATCAGCAGTGTTCTGTAATGACATCATGGAATCGCCTTAGAGACTGAGATAAATACACAAATGTAAACTTGTTTGTGCGTGACTTGAATTAGTTCCCGAAGGAAACCGTTAGTTTTGTGGACATCTCAGAGATAGGAAAAGTGTGGCGCTGTACGGAGAGACTAATTATCTCCACCTTAACTCTGTATCATGGCAGGTAGGAAGCAATGTGACCTTTACATACCCAAAAAGAAATGGATAATATCTATATTTCTGAACTGTTTACTTTCACAATGTTTTATGGGGTACAGAACAGATAACATGACTCCTATCAATGGATGGGAGAAAGAAGACGGATGGGGTGGGGGGGCGGGGGGGGAGGGACGGAGGTAGACAACACCCAGGGGGGTTAGGTACCTGGCCTTTATTGGATAATATTTTTTTTTATAAATGTCAAAACTGATTTATTATAGATACATACACACATATTTGTTTTATTGTATTTACTTTTATATCTGGCTTGTAATTGAAAATCTTAAATGATTTGAACAGTAATGTATAGAAAAGAACACATGTACTGTATACATAAATGTCAAAGCGGCAAACGTCTATGGGATCTATGGGATAGTCAAAAAAGACACAGGAACCTTAGTGTATACAGTAGGATTAGTTATGTATAAGGCATGCTTTTTCCTTGCCCTAAGTTTAGGTCAATAACTATTGGACCAATTCTACACCGTGGGGTGTAATGTTCGACTACTTTCAGCCATATCCTTAAATTATTGTCTACAGCAGTGTTTTTCAACCACGGATCCTAGGAACCCTAGGATTCCCCGGGCATCCCTAAAGGGTTCGCTGTCATTTTCAGGTCATTTTAAAATTGTACTTAATACAGAAGAATTTACAGTACAATGCATCTTATCTCAGACGCGCTATTGGAGAGGGTTGGGGTTCCTTACAATGCATCTGATCTCAGACGCGCTATTAGAGAGGGTTGGGGCTCCTTACAATGCATCTGATCTCAGACGCACTATTAGATAGGGTTAGGGTATATTACAATGCATCTCATCTTAGACTCGTTGTTAGAGAGGGTTGGGGTCCCTCAGAATTTCACATATGGTTCCTTAACCAAAAAAAGGTTGGAAACCACTACTCTACAGTAATACAAAGGCCCCAAGAAAGACAAAGCCACAAAACGAGGGCAGAATCTGCCACTTGATTTACAGATATAGTTGACCTGAGTGCTCCTCCAGATACCTCAATATACCAGACGTCTCAGAATACCACACCATAATATTACCACAAAATACCACAGTAGGAACAGGCAATTTTTATGTTTTTATTTTTATTTTTAAAGATCCAGTTCCGAAAGCTATGGTACATCTATATTTGTCATTGTGTTCATAGGTGGACATGAAAGCAGGTGATGGACTGCACAAGTTTTATATGCCAGTTGCCACTTTATGTTGAAAACTACCTAGAAATAGTTTTCTGTCTGTGTTACATCCCAACTGTGTTACATCTGTCTGTGTTACATCCCAACACATCATAGATGTACATGCTAAAAAATGTATTTAAATATTGAAACTTCTGACCACTATTGATCAGAGTAGTGGTCTGTAACATTGACAGTCAAATAAATGTGTTTTCCCAGCAAGCCATTTTCCCTGTTAGTGCTGGCTATTCATAACAAAACAAAGACCACCAAAAACTTTATTCAAAACCAGAACCAAAACCCCAAATATTTTAAAGGCAAAATAAAAATACCAAGCCAAGTGAGCATCTCTATGTATTTCATATGTATTTGATATCAAGAATATCTTTTAGCAGGTCTGTTAAAGCAGTCCTAAACCCCAAAGTCAGGCTTTCAGGATATCCCAGCTTCAGCGGAGGTGGCTCAATCAGTCCCTGCTTCAGCACAGCTCGCTCAATCAGTCCCTGCTTCAGCACAGGTGACTCAATCAGAGGCTGATTGAGTGATTGTGCCACCTGTGCTAATGCTGGAATATCCTGAAAAGTTAACCTGTTGGGGGGGGGGGGCTTGATGACTGGAGTTGAGTCCCCGTGTGTTAAAGAAATGTGCCTTGAATGTGCTTTTCAGGCCCTTCACTTTTACCTTTCTTCCTTACAGATCAGTTTTTAAATTCCTCTGCTGTGAACCCTCCACCGACCTGCAGTGCTCCTGCAGTCACCACTGCTTACCCTTCATGGAGCAACAGCTTCCACCCAGTAGGGAGGAATACAGAAGTCTACAGACATGGGGCCCAAGGCATGATTTTGCAACAAGGGTCTGCAGGAACACCAATGTATCTACAGCAGATCCCACAGGCAACACGCGCTTACCCTCGTGTATCGGACATGAACGGAGGATTCTACCACACTGCTACAGGAGGATACACAGGATTTGCAGGACAGGTTAGGGGAGAAGCCACAACGCAGCCTGTTACTTTCCGTCCCAACACACATTTGGAAAGACGTGCTACAATAGGGCCTTGTATAATGGCCACCCAGTATGCACAACTTCAGCAGCCAACATTCATACCCCTTAGAGGAATGCACGTTCAGGATAGGACATACCATCCAGTTCCTGGCCAATATGCTCCAACTGGTGGCAACACAGCACAGATTGGCTCCTTCTTACAGACACCCACTGGGCAGCCAATAACCTCCCCCAGGGGGAAAAGCCCAAGACCGTCCTATCCACTGGCTCATTATTCGGCAGCCCCTGATCCCCAAGCAACCAGGATAGCCGAAAACGTAAAAGTAGGAGGAGTGTCAGGTGGGTAAGGCAAACCAGGTTCAGTTGGGGGAGCACAAGGGGCAAAAAAGGAGAGATATAGATGCCCAAATCATAGCATTTCCCCCAGTTTTTGCTATTGCAGCTAAACGTTTGTGGATGTTCCTTAAGTTGAATGCCGCTTTGTTACATAAATTGATAATATGCAAAACTGAGTATCTACTGTAGTGTATTGGTTTTCCCATTGACAAATAACACACAGGGACTTGTGAAACTCTTGTTGGCCTTTTATCATAATCTGCCCTCTTTATCACTAATGATATCCCCACCAATAAAACCTACTTCTCTTCGTCTTCATCACTCCACCATCATTATTGTGATAAAACATGGATATCTCCCATAATTTTGCATTGTGTACAGTAGTTCTTTGCACTGATTTCCATGTGTAATTAGCTTCATTCCCTTTCCCCACTGCATTGTGTTGCAGACCTTACAAGGTGAGATATGGATAATCTTTACTAATCATTGTTCAAAATCTTCTCCTTGACCGATACCATTACCTGTTATAAAGATCTTTAATTACGGTCATTCGCCACTGTAGTGTTACAAATATATAGAACTCTACAGTATGTAGTCCTCGCCAATACTGAAGGGATTAAGCATGTGTTTGCTTTTCTTCCTTTGTGTTATTATGTACAATGTGTTGGTATTTATGATAATTGATTATTTCTCCTTTTTGATTTTGTTTCAGTGGGTCAGACTTCGCTTGGAGCCCAACATATTTCCCAGGCCAGTTTAATTACACAAGGAGCAGTTCAGCTTGCTGCTAATGAAAAAAGTGAACCGCTTCTAATGTACCCAACTCAACCAGCTCGGAAGCTGAGCCACCTCTCAAAGTTACATATTGATGTGCAAAGCAACAAAGAGTTATGTGTGCCAGTGTGGAAAAGGGGTGGGTTAAAAGATATGGAGAAGAGATCTTCAGAGGTGAAGGCCCCCTCACATATTGCTCAGAAGGTTCGTAATAACGTGCTGAGTTCAGTGAAGACTGAGTGTCCGTCAAAGTCTGAGGGGGTACCAAAGTGCTCCACAGTGGAAACAAAGAAGAAAAAGATCCTTTATTCAGCTGCAAAGGATCAAGTCCCTCAAACTGCACTGCAAAAGAAGGTAAAACCAATGTCAAAGCCAGTAAATCATTCTTCTGCTCCTATACCAGGGAAGTCACCCCATGGCCCACAATCTGGTGACGAGGCTGTTCTGTTAAAAAAGATGAAACGTGTTTGTCTCTCAGGTGCCCACATTTCCAATAAGGTATCTGAAAAGATGCAGCAAAGCCGCGAAGGTTCAATGGATGCAAAGACACCTGCTGTTACTCATATTAATCCTAAACTGAAGAAAACTCAGGAGATCGGGATCAAACGTAAAAATGCAAAAACTCCTGCAGTTACTCATAGTCCTGAGCGCAAGACACCTCAGGAGATGGGGATCAAACGTAAACAGAACAGCAATATCAAGCAGCTAGTGAAGAAAACAAAGAACCAGACCAGCGTTTTCAGTTTTGAGCAAGCGCTGGCTTGTGGTACTGATAATAACCCCAAAGCTCTCAAAAGAAAAAGTGCTAATCAGCCTGGAGTGAATTCAGAAGTCCTTGGGAAGGGCAAGAAGTCATTGGAACCTTCTGAACAAGGAAAGGTGAAAGCCCATCACAGCAACCTCAGCCTCCAAATGATTAACTCTGTTCAAGTATTTCACCCATTGGGTAAAAAAGCAGGTCCCACAGGTCCAGGGGCTCCCGCAGGATCCATTACACTTGGAAATAAGCTTGGATCAATGCAAGGACGCCAAAGCCAGACTTCTGCTTCTCATGTTCAGTGGTCTCTTACTGATGCGATTAAAAGGTTCATGGCCAAAAAACAGGACAGTATTTCTGGAATTAAAGGAGTCGGTATTAATGCCAGGCCTAGGCTATTTAAAATACATGAGTACACAAGACCTGACATTAAAACCAGTGAAATCAAACAACATGGGGAAAACAAAGCTTCAATTATAGAGAATCCCAAACACTTCCCAGTGATATCCATAGAACAGGAAGCTGCAGTAAGATGCATTGAAAAGGTCAGCCAAACCCCTATCCCCATTCCAGCTCCTGGCACTAAAACCAGTGTAATCAAACAACGTGGGGAAAACAAAGCTTCAGTTATAGAGAATCCCAAACACTTCCCAGTGATATCCATAGAACGGAAAGCTGCAGTGACATGCATTAAAAAGGTCAGCCAAACCACTATCCCCATTCAAGCTCCTTTCAACCTGCAGCACCAGCTTTCTAACCTGCAGCTTCCTATCAATGTACCCAGCAGAGTGGACAACTTCACTCCATCCTTCTGTCAACAGCCTCTCCAAGAGCTTGAGGTCTCCATACCTATTCCACCAGAACAGAGAGAGGAACGAGAGGCTATGAAAAGGAAAGCACAACTGGAGAGGGAGTAAGCCTGTCAACATACCTCCAATGGGAGGCTACAGTGCTTTGTTTAGAGGCAGGAGGATCATAACATTTCTAAACGTTACGGATACCCACCATCCAGACTTATTTCCCCCATGAGCTACTTAGGCCCTAAAAAACAAAACAAAAAAAAACCCTGACTAATCTGTAACTGATGCCAAGCTCTGTGACTATCTGTAAATAAGAGTTATATTTATAAGTCAGTTTGTAATATATTTTACTAAGAATATATTTAAAACTCTTCAATAAAATGTATCTATTTTTAATTGAACTCTTTATTTACTAAAGAAATTATTTACAAATGCCAAGGATTATTGAAATTCTGCAAATTAACTTTAGATTACCCTCTTGATGATACGAGAGAGAGAGAGAGAGAGAGAGAGAGAGAGAGAGAGAGAGAGAGAGAGAGAGAGAGAGAGAGAGAGAGAGAGATGAGTAAGTCAGACCCCACATATGAGAGAGAAACAGATAAATATTTAACTATATGCTTTGTCATGTTGGATGTTGGATGTATGTATGTACTGTATGTCTTTATTTATATAGCGCCATTTATGTAGAAAGCGCTTCACCGCAGTAATACACGTGACAATCATATAAATAATACAAATAACAGATCATGGGAATAAGTGCTTCAGACATAAAAGTAACATTTAGGAAAAGGAGTCCCTGCTCCGAAGAGCTTACAATCTAATTGGTACTGTAGGTAGAACATACAGAGACAGTAGAAGGGCGTTCTGGTAAGTGCGTCTGCAATGGGCCAAGCTTTTTGTATGCGGTCTATAGTATCAGCCACGGAGCTACTCACATGCTTCTTTAAGCAGATGTGTTAGAATGTGGGTCTTAAAGGTGGATAGAGAAGGTGCTAGTCGGGTATTGAGGGGAAGGGCATTCCAGAGGTGAGGGCAGTCAGTGAGAAAGGTTTAAGGCGAGAGAGGGCTTTAGATACAAAAGGGGTAGATAGAAGACATCATTGGGCGGATCGCAAGAGTCGGGATGGTGCATAGCGAGAAATTAGAGCTGAGCTGTAAGGAGGGGCAGAAGAGTGTAAAGCTTTAAAAGTGAGGAGGAGAATTGAGTGTGAGATACGGGATTTGATAGGAAGCCAGGAGAGGGATTTCAGCAGGGGAGACGCTGAGACAGATTTAGGAAAGAGTAGAGTGATTCTGGCAGCAGCGTTTAGGATAGATTGTAGGGGAGACAGGTGAGAGGCAGTAAGACCGGACAGCAGAAGGTTCCAGTATTTGAGATGGTAGAGAATGAGGGTCTGTGTCAGAGTTTTAGCTGTCGAGCAACAGTGGAAGGGCGTATCTTTGTAATATTGCGGAGGAAAAAACGACAGGTTTAGCTAACTTTTGAATGTGAGAGAGGAGTCTGTGACCCCCAGGGCAGCGTGCTTGGGCTACTGCATGTATAGTAGTTCTTCCAACAGTAATGTGGAAGGTGGTAGTAGGGCCAGGTTTGGCATGAAATATAAGGAGTTCTGTTTTTGACATGTTAAATTTAAGTCGGCAGAGAATCATGTTGCATTGGGCTTCTCTTCCTTGTGTTTATACTGTACAATGTCACATACCCAGTAGCACTCCTTAAGACAAATATATATGGTGAGGTGGGTCTGGGGTTGAGTTTACATGGGTTTGTGTGCGCAGATTTAAATTGTTTGGAGGTCTGTGACTCCTCCCCGTTTCCAAACTTACTCTGCCCACATTTAAAGCAGCAGTCCAAGCTGTCGTTTAAAAAAAAAAAATCCCTTTGATATGTGCATCAATACAATCCACACATTGATAAGTAATTAGCTAAGTTGCGATTGATCGGTGAAGATTCGGCTCGGGGGTTCACTAAATGGTTGCCAGTGCAGCAGAAGAGGACCAAAAATGCAAAGTTCTCTGGGGTGATCATGTGACCAGGCAGTCACTGGATACAATTGAGTTTTGCACAGCTAGGGAGAGGGCAGTGTTCAAAAAAAGGGGGGGGGGTTGCCAGAGCCTGTTTCAAAAGAGGAAGGGGGTGTGACTTTGTAAATGGTTGCTATAGAAACAAAAAATGATTGTTACATTATGATACATTAAAATTTTAATTCAGAGTTGTTTAAAAAAAAAGTACTACTACTAGTAGCATTATACTAAAAAATAATACAGACGCACAGTAATACCCTCTATAGATATACCAAGAATTGTTAAGTGTGAGTGTGTGTGTGTGTGAGTTTATGACATGTGGAAGGAAGGTGGAGGGGTGAGAGTCATGGCGAGGGGAGGGGGGTGAAGGAGAGACATGGCGAGGGGAGGGGGGTGAAAGAGACATGGCGAGGGGAGGAGGGTGAAAGAGAGACATAGGGAGGGGGGTGAAATAGAGACATGGGAATGGGTTTAAAAGAGAGACATGGGGAGGGGTGAAAGAGACATGGGGAGCAGGTGAAAGAGACATGGGGAGTGGGTGAAAGAGTCATGGGGAGCGGCGGTGAAGAGACATGGGAGCAGGGGTGAAGAGACATGGGGAGAGGGGTTGAAAGAGACATTGGGAGGGGAGGGTAAAAGAGACATGGGGAGGTGATCGAGTGACATTTAGTGGGGGGGTGATAGAGAGACATTTGGAGGGGGGATGATAGAGAAACACGGGGAGGGGGTGCAAGAGACATAGAGAGGGGGGTGAAAGAGAGCCATGGGGTGGGGCGTGAAAAAGAGACATGGGGAGAGGGGTGAAAGAGACATGGGGAGGGAGGCGATAGAGAGACATGAGGAGGGAGGCGATAGAGAGACATGGGGGGATGAAAGAGACATGGGGAGGGGGGGTGAAAGAAAGACATGGGGGGAGTGAAAGAAAGCCATGGGGAGGGTGGGTCCATGATCCTCAGTTGCTTGAAGAGTAGGCCCGGGTGAGTAGTTTTTTCTTCTTCACAGGTCCGGGAGATGTTGATCGGACAGCTTCTTAGGGTCAAATAAGACATGACAGACCTTATATAAGGCCTGTGACATCACATTTGACTGACAAATGATATATCCACCAATCTAATTGGTGGATGTACCATGTGATGGCTTCCATTTTATTTTTTGGCAGAAATGACATCATCTTAAGTGATCGGATAATAAAAGAACTATTGGATCTCAATATAAATGTAGAAAATATGCAGGGCCAAAGCTATGACAATGCTGCAAATATGCGGGGAAAGCATAATGGAGTTCAAAGACATGTTGAACATGAACCCACGTGCGTTTTATGTACCATGTAGTTCTCATTATTGGAACCTAGTGGTTAACAACACTGCCAAACCCAATATAGGTGCCATTTAATTTTTGGGCTTAATTCAACCGTTGTATAATTTCTTCCCCAGGTCCACCAACAGATAGATCATTCTTTTAAAATCCTTACATAATTTAACATTAAAGAGAGTTTGTCAAACACGTTGGGAGTCTCGTATTGATGCAGTTAGACCAATTCGATACCATCTGGGAGCGCTCTATGTTGCGTTAGTGTATATCAAAGAAGATGTGACATTTAAAAGTGAACATCATGGCCCCCAGAGTAGAGCTGTTGCGTACACTCTCGCAAAATGTATTTGTGACTATAAATTCATATGTTGTGTAATATTTTGGTATGACATATTAAGTACAATCAATCCAGTGAGCAAGCAGGTTATAAACTATGACAAAAACAAGTCCAAAGACCAAATCTGGGGCTCCAATAAACAATCCCAACAGTAGATTTGGGGCCCTGTTTGTTTAAATCAAAAACACTACAGTAATGTCCAATCCTTTGTCTCATAAATAGAAAGGTATCCTTACCAACTCCACTTATAAATGGTGTAAATGATCAGTCTAGGGGTTAACAGTATATACATGTAGAAAAGATGGCGCCTAGCTGGTTCTGCTCTGTTATTGAGCTATCACAAATCAGCTGTAAATGTTCACATGGAATGGCACCTAGTTAACTTTTTAAATCAATAACTGTAGACTTGCTAGTCGGCCAATATCATAGACTCTATCCTCAATAATAACAAAGTTCATTACAAGCGACTCTACGGAAAAACTCTTCGCCAGGCCATTTTGGATGACACCAAAGGAGATTATGAAACCAAAGGGTGCATCAGTTCAATCCTGCTCCTGTGGGTTGCTGCAGGGCACCTTTTGGTGTGTTGTTCGCTAGGGAGATAGTACAAAGTGAAAAATGTGCGATGCACAACCGGAACGAAAAAATAAATGAACTGGAGAGAGTGTACAGTAACTACACAATTTGCTTTTAATAACTCATCTAATCAAATGACCGGCAACAAAAGCGCGCGCACACAGAGGTTTTCAAACATCTCTATGGAGCTTGGTCCCACCCCCCGTTCGCGTCACGTGTCACTCACGCGCGGCGCGCTCACGGGACGATCGTGCACCACTCCCTAGCTGCGACACAACACCCGTAACAATGCCCACCTGTCTCCTGCGCTCTGCGTCCAATCACAGCTCCCGCGGGGGCCACACCTCCGTTCCGCCTCTCACTTTCATTGCTCCAGTCCTCCTATTTAATCTCTGCTTGCTCAGTTACACATTGCTGAGCATAGACCATAGTAGCCTTGTGTTCCTACATTCCTGCTTTGCCTTGCGCCTTGCCTCTCTTGCTTTCAGTTTGACCTCATGTGTACCGACCCGGCTAGACTCTTGGACGCTCTCTGTATAACGACCCCAGCTTGCCCTCGACTACCTGCATCTCTCCATCCCTGACCACGGATATAGGACATTCTTTTAACCCACCAGCTCCAACCCTCGACCTCGGCACAACGGACATCTACCGTTACTGGCTCCTCCCCATGACCGCGGCAAGTATCTGGACTACCCTCTCTCTCAAACCCGACCCGGCTACGCTGACAATCCAGGCGTGCCTCCACTGCTGTGGGTGCGCAGTTTCTACTTTCCCACCTCAGTACCGGGGGTCCGCCTTGTTCGTGGTGAGTGCAAGGGTCACAATTAGAGAGGGTTGGGTTACCTTACAATGCATCTGATCTCAGACGCGCTATTAGAGAGGGTTGGGGCTCCTTTGAATGCATCTGATCTCAGACGCGCTATTAGAGAAAGTTGGGATTCCTTACAATGCAGATTTCAGACGCGCTGTTAGAGAGGGTTGGGGCTCCTTACAATGTATTTGATCAATGCATTGTAAGGAACCCCAACCCTCTCTAGTGTGTATTTGTGAACTGTAAGGTGCTTGACTAATACACTGGAAGAATATCATTGTTTTCGATAAAAAATATCAAAGAATTTGTTACTTTAACGAGAGCTTTCTCTTTTTTTGAATCTCCAATATACTATTTGCCAAGTGGGACTGATGAAATCACTAAAAACTACTGTAGCAGGTCCCCTTTGGTTGTCAATACGTTACTTTGAAGTGGAAGGGAGAGACCTACTGAGGCCAATATACTAAGCATCGCAAACTGAGCGGGGGGAGGGGTGGAGGGTTTCGGCGCATGTCAAACTTCAATTGCACTCGTGTACTAAGTTCAAATTTCTCCATCTGCGCCCAGCCCCAAAATGCTGTTTAGCGCACAGAAATGGATTGCACTTGGTGTATAAAAGTCAATGGTACATACTAATATCTATATAAATATATACAGTGTTCGACAAATCACCCAAAAATCTACTCGCCCAACCAAAAATTCTACTCGCCACCTAGTCCCGCCCCCAACCCCGCCCCTAGTCCCGCCCCAACCCCGCCCCTAGTCCCGCCCCCAACCCCGCCCCCAAGCCAGCTTTAACATAAAACATATGAATGAAATCCATTTAAATGACAAATATATTTATTGTATTACATTATACTACAATTAGCCCTTGTTACGTGTGTGTGTGTGTCTGTGTAAATGTCGATCTAGAAATAAAAGCCAGGTGTGAATGACTAGTTTCCTGCACCCCTTAATCAGTGTCTGGATGCCCCCGCTTCACAATATCTAAAGCAGAACCCCCACTCACCTGCGCTCCGGCGTCATGACGTCACGTTGCCCTAGTAACGTGACGTCACATGACCTCACAGCGTCATTTTGATGCCGCGTTGCCATGGCGACGCAGGAAGGAAGCCGCCGGAGCCTAGGTAAGTGAAGGTTTACAGAGGCCCTGCAGCTCCCCCGGCACTTAATTTAAGTGCCTTCGGGAAACGCGCGGGGCCTCTGTAAACCCCACGCCCCCCAGCCGGCAGTCTTGCGCCCCCCATGGGGGTCGCGCCCCCCTGTTTGCGCACCGCTGTTCTAGAAATCCAATCGGATAAGGCTCTTTCTGCACGCTTTTGCACAACTCCCAGCTACTAGAATATCCCCCTGTGTCTATCCAAGAGGAGGTTTTAGTGTACTGACAAAAAACATCCCAAAATAAATTGTAATTAAGGCCGCGAGGTGTCACTGTATATAGAACATAGATCCAGTAGCACTCTCATTGTAAAAGACTCATCTCTATCCCCCCACAAATAAGCAGGGGGACCCATTCAAAGCCCATAATGCGTATGTCTGAAGCATTAAAGCAAAGTGCAGTGCTGTACCAAAGTAGTAGTTTAGTTTAGACTGCCCTTGAATGGAGTTGAACACTTCCCCAGTGCTGGAATTAGACATAAAAGGTCTATGCAGCAACATAGTGTAGTTGTGTTTAGACGCATGGCTCTATTTTTTGGAGCAGAGCCGCAGCATATATACTGTAAGAACATTTTCTTACTTCTGACGCGGTATGTTAGACTTATGGCACTTCCGATATGGAGGATTGTTTTGGGCAAATAAAAGGTTAAAAAAAAGTATCAGAGAAATGCAACTTGTGACGCATCTCATTTTAATCTGTGCACCATGTAACTGCCCCCAACTCATCCTACTCACTCTCCCCAAGGTGCAAATTGGGGCAGAGACGCAGAATGTGATACATCTGATTATAATCTGTGCACCATGTAACTCCCCTCAACTCCTCCTACTGACTCTCCCCAAGGTACAAGCTGGGGCAGAGACGCAGACTGTGATACATCTCATTATAATCTGTGCACCATGTAACTCCCCCCAACTCCTCCTACTGACTCTCCCCAAGGTACAAGCTGGGGCAGAGACGCAGACTGTGATACATCTCATTATAATCTGTGTGCCATGTAACTCCTCCCCAACTCCTCCTACTGACTCTCCCCAAGGTGCATGCTGGGGCAGAGACGCAGACTGTGATACATCTCATTATAATCTGTGATACTTTATCTTGCCATGAAGTCAATGCATTTGAACCCAGTGATACAGTATGTTGATCCCACTGCTGTCAGTGGCACTGTCCATATGTGTACTTGTGTCACCCAATGTATGTAATACAATGTATCACAGTAGCTGTGATTTTTATGACTGCTACTCAAGTTAACCACTTCTCAACCACTTGAAATTAAATGTCATTTCTCTATTATGACATCACGAGACAGTATCATTGAGCCTCCTAGGAGATGCCATCAGCAGTGTTCTGTAATGACATCATGGAATCGCCTTAGAGACTGAGATAAATACACAAATGTAAACTTGTTTGTGCGTGACTTGAATTAGTTCCCGAAGGAAACCGTTAGTTTTGTGGACATCTCAGAGATAGGAAAAGTGTGGCGCTGTACGGAGAGACTAATTATCTCCACCTTAACTCTGTATCATGGCAGGTAGGAAGCAACGTGACCTTTACATACCCAAAAAGAAATGGATAATATCTATATTTCTGAACTGTTTACTTTCACAATGTTTTATGGGGTACAGAACAGATAACATGACTCCTATCAATGGATGGGAGAAAGAAGACGGATGGGGTGGGGGGGCGGGGGGGAGGGACGGAGGTAGACAACACCCAGGGGGGTTAGGTACCTGGCCTTTATTGGATAATATTTTTTTTTATAAATGTCAAAACTGATTTATTATAGATACATACATACATATTTGTTTTATTGTATTTACTTTTATATCTGGCTTTTAATTGAAAATCTTAAATGATTTGAACAGTAATGTATAGAAAAGAACACATGTACTGTATACATAAATGTCAAAGCGGCAAACGTCTATGGGATCTATGGGATAGTCAAAAAAGACACAGGAACCTTAGTGTAAGTTTAGGTCAATAACTATTGGACCAATTCTACACCGTGGGGTGTAATGTTCGACTACTTTCAGCCATATCCTTAAATTATTGTCTACAGCAGTGTTTTTCAACCACGGATCCTAGGAACCCTAGGATTCCCCGGGCATCCCTAAAGGGTTCGCTGTCATTTTCAGGTCATTTTAAAATTGTACTTAATACAGAAGAATTTACAGTACAATGCATCTTATCTCAGACGCGCTATTGGAGAGGGTTGGGGTTCCTTACAATGCATCTGATCTCAGACGCGCTATTAGAGAGGGTTGGGGCTCCTTACAATGCATCTGATCTCAGACGCACTATTAGATAGGGTTAGGGTATATTACAATGCATCTCATCTTAGACTCGTTGTTAGAGAGGGTTGGGGTCCCTCAGAATTTCACATATGGTTCCTTAACCAAAAAAAGGTTGGAAACCACTACTCTACAGTAATACAAAGGCCCCAAGAAAGACAAAGCCACAAAACGAGGGCAGAATCTGCCACTTGATTTACAGATATAGTTGACCTGAGTGCTCCTCCAGATACCTCAATATACCAGACGTCTCAGAATACCACACCATAATATTACCACAAAATACCACAGTAGGAACAGGCAATTTTTATGTTTTTATTTTTATTTTTAAAGATCCAGTTCCGAAAGCTATGGTACATCTATATTTGTCATTGTGTTCATAGGTGGACATGAAAGCAGGTGATGGACTGCACAAGTTTTATATGCCAGTTGCCACTTTATGTTGAAAACTACCTAGAAATAGTTTTCTGTCTGTGTTACATCCCAACTGTGTTACATCTGTCTGTGTTACATCCCAACACATCATAGATGTACATGCTAAAAAATGTATTTAAATATTGAAACTTCTGACCACTATTGATCAGAGTAGTGGTCTGTAACATTGATAGTCAAATAAATGTGTTTTCCCAGCAAGCCATTTTCCCTGTTAGTGCTGGCTATTCATAACAAAACAAAGACCACCAAAAACTTTATTCAAAACCAGAACCAAAACCCCAAATATTTTAAAGGCAAAATAAAAATACCAAGCCAAGTGAGCATCTCTATGTATTTCATATGTATTTGATATCAAGAATATCTTTTAGCAGGTCTGTTAAAGCAGTCCTAAACCCCAAAGTCAGGCTTTCAGGATATCCCAGCTTCAGCGGAGGTGGCTCAATCAGTCCCTGCTTCAGCACAGCTCGCTCAATCAGTCCCTGCTTCAGCACAGGTGACTCAATCAGAGGCTGATTGAGTGATTGTGCCACCTGTGCTAATGCTGGAATATCCTGAAAAGTTAACCTGTTGGGGGGGGGGGGGGGCTTGATGACTGGAGTTGAGTCCCCGTGTGTTAAAGAAATGTGCCTTGAATGTGCTTTTCAGGCCCTTCACTTTTACCTTTCTTCCTTACAGATCAGTTTTTAAATTCCTCTGCTGTGAACCCTCCACCGACCTGCAGTGCTCCTGCAGTCACCACTGCTTACCCTTCATGGAGCAACAGCTTCCACCCAGTAGGGAGGAATACAGAAGTCTACAGACATGGGGCCCAAGGCATGATTTTGCAACAAGGGTCTGCAGGAACACCAATGTATCTACAGCAGATCCCACAGGCAACACGCGCTTACCCTCGTGTATCGGACATGAACGGAGGATTCTACCACACTGCTACAGGAGGATACACAGGATTTGCAGGACAGGTTAGGGGAGAAGCCACAACGCAGCCTGTTACTTTCCGTCCCAACACACATTTGGAAAGACGTGCTACAATAGGGCCTTGTATAATGGCCACCCAGTATGCACAACTTCAGCAGCCAACATTCATACCCCTTAGAGGAATGCACGTTCAGGATAGGACATACCATCCAGTTCCTGGCCAATATGCTCCAACTGGTGGCAACACAGCACAGATTGGCTCCTTCTTACAGACACCCACTGGGCAGCCAATAACCTCCCCCAGGGGGAAAAGCCCAAGACCGTCCTATCCACTGGCTCATTATTCGGCAGCCCCTGATCCCCAAGCAACCAGGATAGCCGAAAACGTAAAAGTAGGAGGAGTGTCAGGTGGGTAAGGCAAACCAGGTTCAGTTGGGGGAGCACAAGGGGCAAAAAAGGAGAGATATAGATGCCCAAATCATAGCATTTCCCCCAGTTGTTGCTATTGCAGCTAAACGTTTGTGGATGTTCCTTAAGTTGAATGCCGCTTTGTTACATAAATTGATAATATGCAAAACTGAGTATCTACTGTAGTGTATTGGTTTTCCCATTGACAAATAACACACAGGGACTTGTGAAACTCTTGTTGGCCTTTTATCATAATCTGCCCTCTTTATCACTAATGATATCCCCACCAATAAAACCTACTTCTCTTCGTCTTCATCACTCCACCATCATTATTGTGATAAAACATGGATATCTCCCATAATTTTGCATTGTGTACAGTAGTTCTTTGCACTGATTTCCATGTGTAATTAGCTTCATTCCCTTTCCCCACTGCATTGTGTTGCAGACCTTACAAGGTGAGATATGGATAATCTTTACTAATCATTGTTCAAAATCTTCTCCTTGACCGATACCATTACCTGTTATAAAGATCTTTAATTACGGTCATTCGCCACTGTAGTGTTACAAATATATAGAACTCTACAGTATGTAGTCCTCGCCAATACTGAAGGGATTAAGCATGTGTTTGCTTTTCTTCCTTTGTGTTATTATGTACAATGTGTTGGTATTTATGATAATTGATTATTTCTCCTTTTTGATTTTGTTTCAGTGGGTCAGACTTCGCTTGGAGCCCAACATATTTCCCAGGCCAGTTTAATTACACAAGGAGCAGTTCAGCTTGCTGCTAATGAAAAAAGTGAACCGCTTCTAATGTACCCAACTCAACCAGCTCGGAAGCTGAGCCACCTCCCAAAGTTACATATTGATGTGCAAAGCAACAAAGAGTTATGTGTGCCAGTGTGGAAAAGGGGTGGGTTAAAAGATATGGAGAAGAGATCTTCAGAGGTGAAGGCCCCCTCACATATTGCTCAGAAGGTTCGTAATAACGTGCTGAGTTCAGTGAAGACTAAGTGTCCGTCAAAGTCTGAGGGGGTACCAAAGTGCTCCACAGTGGAAACAAAGAAGAAAAAGATCCTTTCTTCAGCTGCAAAGGATCAAGTCCCTCAAACTGCACTGCAAAAGAAGGTAAAACCAATGTCAAAGCCAGTAAATCATTCTTCTGCTCCTATACCAGGGAAGTCACCCCATGGCCCACAATCTGGTGACGAGGCTGTTCTGTTAAAAAAGATGAAACGTGTTTGTCTCTCAGGTGCCCACATTTCCAATAAGGTATCTGAAAAGATGCTGCAAAGCCGTGAAGGTTCAATGGATGCAAAGACACCTGCTGTTACTCATATTAATCCTAAACTGAAGAAAACTCAGGAGATGGGGATCAAACGTAAAGATGCAAAGACTCCTGCAGTTACTCATAGTCCTGAACGGAAGACACCTCAGGAGATGGGGATCAAACTTAAAAATGCAAAGACTCCTGCAGTTACTCATTGTCCTGAGCG
This sequence comes from Ascaphus truei, assembly GCF_040206685.1. Taxonomy (NCBI): domain Eukaryota; kingdom Metazoa; phylum Chordata; class Amphibia; order Anura; family Ascaphidae; genus Ascaphus; species Ascaphus truei. The sequence continues at coordinate 99,849 of NW_027457061.1, forward strand.
GAAGACACCTCAGGAGATCGGGATCAAACGTAAATATGCAAAAACACCTGCAGTTACTCATAGTCCTGAGCGGAAGACCCCTCAGGAGATGGGGATCAAACTTAAAAATGCAAAGACTCCTGCAGTTACTCATTGTCCTGAGCGGAAGACACCTCAAGAGATGGGGATCAAACGTAAACAGAACAGCAATATCAAGCAGCTAGTGAAGAAAACAAAGAACCAGACCAGCGTTTTCAGTTTTGAGCAAGCTCTCAAAAGAAAAAGTGCTAATCAGCCTGGAGTGAATTCAGAAGTCCTTGGGAAGGGCAAGAAGTCATTGGAACCTTCTGAACAAGGAAAGGTGAAAGCCCATCACAGCAACCTCAGCCTCCAAATGATTAACTCTGTTCAAGTATTTCACCCATTGGGTAAAAAAGCAGGTCCCACAGGTCCAGGGGCTCCCGCAGGATCCATTACACTTGGAAATAAGCTTGGATCAATGCAAGGACGCCAAAGCCAGACTTCTGCTTCTCATGTTCAGTGGTCTCTTACTGATGCGATTAAAAGGTTCATGGCCAAAAAACAGGACAGTATTTCTGGAATTAAAGGAGTCGGTATTAATGCCAGGCCTAGGCTATTTAAAATACATGAGTACACAAGACCTGACATTAAAACCAGTGAAATCAAACAACATGGGGAAAACAAAGCTTCAATTATAGAGAATCCCAAACACTTCCCAGTGATATCCATAGAACAGGAAGCTGCAGTAAGATGCATTGAAAAGGTCAGCCAAACCCCTATCCCCATTCCAGCTCCTGGCACTAAAACCAGTGAAATCAAACAACGTGGGGAAAACAAAGCTTCAGTTATAGAGAATCCCAAACACTTCCCAGTGATATCCATAGAACGGAAAGCTGCAGTGACATGCATTAAAAAGGTCAGCCAAACCACTATCCCCATTCAAGCTCCTTTCAACCAGAAGCACCAGCTTTCTAACCTGCAGCTTCCTATCAATGTACCCAGTAGAGTGGACAACTTCACTCCATCCTTCTGTCAACAGCCTCTCCAAGAGCTTGAGGTCTCCATACCTATTCCACCAGAACAGAGAGAGGAACGAGAGGCTATGAAAAGGAAAGCACAACTGGAGAGGGAGTAAGCCTGTCAACATACCTCCAAGGGGAGGCTACAGTGCTTTGTTTAGAGGCAGGAGGATCATAACATCTCTAAACGTTACGGATACCCACCATCCAGACTTATTTCCCCCATGAGCTACTTAGGCCCTAAAAAACAAAACAAAAAAAACCCCTGACTAATCTGTAACTGATGCCAAGCTCTGTGACTATCTGTAAATAAGAGTTATATTTATAAGTCAGTTTGTAATATATTTTACTAAGAATATATTTAAAACTCTTCAATAAAATGTATCTATTTTTAATTGAACTCTTTATTTACTAAAGAAATTATATACAAATGCCAAGGGTTATTGAAATTCTGCAAATTAACTTTAGATTACCCTCTTGATGATACGAGAGAGAGAGAGAGAGAGAGAGAGAGAGAGAGAGAGAGAGAGAGAGAGAGAGAGAGAGAGAGAGAGAGAGAGAGAGAGAGAGAGAGAGAGAGAGAGAGAGAGAGAGAGAGAGAGAGAGAGAGAGAGAGAGATGAGTAAGTCAGACCCCACATATGAGAGAGAAACAGATAAATATTTAACTATATGCTTTGTCATGTTGGATGTTGGATGTATGTATGTACTGTATGTCTTTATTTATATAGTGCCATTTATGTAGAAAGCGCTTCACCGCAGTAATACACGTGACAATCATATAAATAATACAAATAACAGATCATGGGAATAAGTGCTTCAGACATAAAAGTAACATTTAGGAAAAGGAGTCCCTGCTCCGAAGAGCTTACAATCTAATTGGTAGGTGGAACATACAGAGACAGTAGGAGGGCGTTCTCGTAAGTGCGTCTGCAATGGGCCAAGCTTTTTGTATGCGGTCTATAGTATCAGCCACGGAGCTACTCACATGCTTCTTTAAGCAGATGTGTTAGAATGTGGGTCTTAAAGGTGGATAGAGAGGGTGCTAGTCGGGTATTGAGGGGAAGGGCACTCCAGAGGTGAGGGGCAGTCAGTGAGAAAGGTTTAAGGCGAGAGAGGGCTTTATGGACAAAAGATAGTTTCCGTTGGCGCCTATATTAACAACTACTATAAAAGGATATACGAAAACCAAGCCTGTTGGCTGTGAAGAAACGTGGCTACTCACGGTGTGCTTGAAAGAAAAGAAAAAGCACAACACATAGCGTAATACTGTAGAATGTAAGACAAACAACACTTAAGACAACATATAACAGCTGAGAACTGGATGGGTGAATTTAACACAATAAAAACATTTAATAACAGTTAATAATTAATATAATGCACAATACACATGGACATATATTATGTGAACAAGTAAAATGAATGAATTAATGGTTCTAATACTCCGTAGCACCAATGATGATGGTTGCAATGCCTACTCACCAGATGGAATAGGTTTGCAGGCAGTGGATAATTTAGAGAGTATCCCCTCTCATTTCTTTAAGCTGCTCTCTGCTAACTGGCGTCTCCGTCTGCTCGTGGATGTAACTCATCAAACAGGAACTCCTGCAACACGCTGGGGAGGACGTCCGGTAGATGGTAAACAGCAGCAGCTGATTCGGCACGCCGTCGGCAACGGGAAACTAGCCGGTTAGTGGCGCACACAGATTCGCCAATGCGTGGGGATACTGACACCAAGGTGCTGGGTATTAAAATCGCCACCCTACGCGTTTCGAGAGCGCTCTGCTCTCTTCCTCAGGGGTATATGAAATAAAAGTCCAGAGACATCCTTTAAATACAGGGTCCGCAATTTTAGTAAGTAATTTCACCTGCAGCTGATTGCACATGCGCAGTGGAAAAAATGAGGTAGTTCTTGAAAATGGTTGTGTAATCAAACACATGCGCAATTGAACAGTCAAAAATGCTATTGCAAAAAGCTACTACAATTTGTATACAGCTGTTATACGTAACAAACAACATTGACATGACAAACTTATTCTGTGAATAACAAATAGCATATATAACTAACAAAATATATTTATATATTTACATAATTAATCTAAAATAAAAAATATAATCAAATTTTTTTTACGTGATACACTCATATATGAACTTTATAATCGTGATCTATAATGAATTGATGTGCCCATTGATAACTAGTGTAACTTAATATAATGATAATTAAAATATTTGTGAATGTGTTATGCTAATAATAGTGTACTTATGATATATGTAGGAGGAGCCTACTGTTAGAAGTGAAATAGACACTATTATCTGAGGTATGTCTATTGAATGGACGATGGTAATTTTAACCCACCAAAAAGGATTTCAAATCAAATTCTACATTTAAGCCCATTGGGGACAGAGTGCGTAACTCATAAATCCAATAGGATTCTCTTCTCCCCAAAAGGCTCAATGTATTTCCTCCTCTCCAGTGTGGTGTAATACACTCTATCCCTACACATCTTAGACCTTTCGGATCTCGATTGTGCACCTGAAGAAAATGATTGGACACATTGTGTGTAACTAAACCGGTTTTAATATTGTATATATGTTCGTACAAATGTCTTTTTATAGCTTTTGTGGTCATACCCACATACTGCAGACCACATGGACATTCAAGTAGATATATAACAAAAGAACTACTACATGTGATATGTTGCTTGATTTTATACTGTTTTTGGGTTTTATTTGATATAAAGTTAGTTTTTTTGGTACTGTATTTGCATGCCGTGCATTTGTTACAGAGGAAGTATCCCCCACAAAGTGCTGCATTGCGATGAAGAGGCTGCAGTGATGGACAGCTAGGTGCCAGTCTCTGTCCAGTGTAAGGGGGTCACCCCCGGTTCCCCTGATTTTCCTTTGCCCCCTGCCTTACCCCTGTGGCAGTGGGGGAAGGGGACGGCGACTTCTCCTGGCGGGCACCGCCCTCTTGGTTTTGGCGCGAGCTTCGCCCATGCGCAGTAAAGATCGCGCACGCGGTCCCCATAGAAAAGAGCTTTGCCAAGGACTACAATTCCCAGCAGCCTCAGGGGACTGCACTTTCACCTTTGTCACAGGCAGCATTGAAGCCAATAGAGCTGGCAGATTCTCATGCTGCAGAGTTGCAACAATGTTGTGTGCAGACAGGGTTTTTAGCAGTTGGAGCAGGCTAATCAGTCAGAGACCGGAGCAGCTCAGGGAAGGAGGTAGGGTACAGGAGTCGGGGACTCCCTGTACTAGGCCAGCACCCCCAGGGCCCGAGATAGCTCAGCTCCCCAGTAAGGTGAGTGTTGCCAGGGGCAGCCCTCAGGTTAGGGACCCTGCCACTTACATTAGTGGGAGCTGGGAAAGGAAGGTTACCGAGAGTTGGAGTCAGGGAGCTGTAGGGAAGGAAGGGTGCGGGGAGCGAGTGCAGCTCCTGCCCCATATAGGTACCTACACCCCAGGTAGGCCCCAACTCCCCACTAGTTTAGTGGGTAAGTGCTGAGGGAGGCCCAAGATAGGGACGCTGCCCTTAGCATAGAGTGCTGCCTTGTCAGAGTCACGGCTGTTAGTGCTGTGAGGTCTGACAGGCAGGCACCTTGTTGTGCAGCACGTTGGCTGCAGCCTCCAGTGAGCTACAGCTTGCTGCTGTAGGCGCTGGGACTAGTTAGAAAGTAGTGAGGCTGAAGGGACTTGGGTAGTTAGGGGAGTGGGACAGGTCATTACCCCCTACCGGCCATAGGAGTTCCCCAAGCCACTGCAGGTTGCTGTACTACAGGGACAGGCCCTAGGTTAGGGTTCCTGTCACGTTAGTACCACTTATATAGATAAGGACACAGCGGCTGCTGCTGTTCCTGTGGAAGCGGTTCGGACCCACGTTGGGGTCCACAGAGACTGTTTCCAGGTTGGGACCGCCCCTGGCGGTCCGCGTGCAAGGAGTTCGGTGTAGGATCAGACGGAACCATCACACGACTGATCCTTTGTGAAGTCCGTTGGAGATCCGAGCACGGGAGTGCTCGGCAGGTACTATCTAATACACAAGTGCACCCACGGGCCCTTAGTATAAATAGTGACTGCGCAGTCACAAACGATCTCTGCAAGAGTGCGGAACATTGGGTGGGGTTCTTTGGACACTGGGTGGGATCACCTGGTGTTGGGGAAGCGTCCTGCGAGACGTCGCAGTAAGTGTCTCCTTGAGAGAGGGACACCGGTTATGTTGGTACATGTCATGATATGTTATTTTATGTTCCTAAGTAAATGGTATCAGTTATTATATATCACTGTGTGTGAGTATTGATTATTGTGATTGTCCTGCGAGGAACCACTCCCCCTCTGGTGGGAGCCATCGCAGGTGGAGGCGCTGCATCGTTGTAAATGAGTACCCTAGTATAATTGCCCCAGGTTCCCCGTGGCGGAAGCTCAGCCCTCCTGCGAGCCAACAGGTAATGCACCACACCTATGGTAACACCGTATGTTCTCCGCACCCACCGTGTAATCTGCGATTGGGGGGGGAAAACCCGTTACACCTATATTAGGAGCTTTTGTGAATATAATATATGGATATTCGGGTAAAATACCCTCAAGTTCTTTATCCTTTTTAATTATTGGCCAATATTTTTTGAAAGTTTTGCGTATATTTGGTGCCATTTGGTTAAATTGAGTGACAAATGCCAAATTGCCTGTTGTATTAGTATTTTTATTTTTATATTGCAAGAGATTGGTTCTGTCCATCGCTGCAACTTCGGCAATAGTTCTATCTAAGTCCTGTGGGGAATATTTCCTCTCCACAAATTTTTGCTTCAGATCTTCGGCTTGGATTTTAAATGTGTCTGGATGAGAGCTGTTTCTTTTTAGTCTAATGAACTGTCCCTTCGGTATGTTTTTGACCCATGTGGGATTGTGGTGACTTTGTGCATGTAAATAATTATTAGATTGAACAGGTTTAAAATATGTGCTGGTGTGAATGTGGTTATTAACAATAGTGATTTCTAAATCTAAAAATTCTATTTTATTGGGGCTGGTGACAAATGTGAATTTTAAATTATTAATATTATTATTCATATATAACTGAAACTGAGTTAACTGTGCTAGTGTGCCCGACCAAATAAAAATAATATCATCTATGTAGCGCCGCCACAGCACCAAGTTTGCACCATAGGGACAACTGGACCATATATGTTGTTTCTCCCAGTTGCCCATAAATAAATTAGCATAACTAGGTGCAAACTTGGTGCCCATGGCGGTGCCACATACCTGTAAATAAAAAGCCTTATTAAAATAAAAAAATTGTGACAAAGAATAAATTTAATTCCTAAAATCAAAAAATCTTTGTACTCTTTGGAAATAGATGGGTCATTATTTAAGGTGTCCAAGACTGATTCACATCCTTGTTCATGATTAATTATTGTGTATAGTGAATTGACGTCTGCAGTAACAAAAAAATAATGGGGTTGCCACTGAATGTCCTGGAGGGTCTGCAGTATGTGGGTAGTATCCCGGAGATATGAAGGTAATTGTACGACATATTTTTGAAGTTGCCTATCGATATATTGAGATAAATGTGATGTTAACGATTGAATGCCCGAAATGATGGGGCGACCGGGGGGGAAATTTATATTTTTATGTATTTTAGGTATTATATAAAAAAGAGGTAATCTGGGATGTCTATTGTAAAGAAATTCAAACTCTTTTTGAGTAATTAGGTTTTGGTCTAAACCAAATGTTAGATAATTAAATAATTTTTGCTGATATTGTGTAGTGGGATTTGATGGGAGGAGTTGGTAAGTGGATATGTCACCTAAAATTCTTAGTGACTCGTTGATATAGTATGATTTATCCATAATTACCAACCCCCCCCCCCCCCTTTGTCTGCTGGTTTTATAATTATGTTTTCATTCTCTTCAAGTGCACGTAGTGTCAATTTTTCATCTTTACTAAGATTATCTGTCTTGACTTTATAACTTTGACTTAAGGTCTCTAGGTTATCTGTGACCATGTGGGCAAATGTGTCCACAAAAGGACCACTTAAAAACTTAGGAAAGAAGGTTGAGGGATTCCTGAAAGTAGATGTACTAGTAGTTAGTGGTAAGTTAGTGTTGGTATCTATTCTAGATATGGCGTCTCTTTGAAAATATTTTTTGAGACAAAGTTTGCGTACATATCGTTGAACATCAACATATAACTTAAAACTATCTGGCCCAGTAACTGGAGCAAAAGATAATCCTTTTGATAATAGCTTAGTTTATTTAATGGTAATTGGAGGGCTTTAGATACAAATCTAATTGGTGGATGTACCATGTGATGGCTTCCATTTTATTTTTTGGCAGAAATGACATCATCTTAAGTGATTGGATAATAAAGGAACTATTGGATCTCAATATAAATGTAGAAAATATGCAGGGCCAAAGCTATGACAATGTTGCAAATATACGGGGAAAGCATAATGGAGTTCAAAGACATGTTGAACATGAATCCACGTGCGTTTTATGTACAATGTAGTTCTCATTATTTGAACCTAGTGGTTAACAACACTGCCAAACCCAATATAGGTGCCATTTAATTTTTGGGCTTAATTCAACCGTTGTATAATTTCTTCCCCAGGTCCACCAACAGATAGATCATTCTTTTAAAATCCTTACCCAATTTAACACTAAAGAGAGTTTGTGAAACACGTTGAGAGTCTCGTATTGATGCAGTTAGACCAATTCGATACCATCTGGGAGCGCTCTATGTTGCGTTAGTGTATATTAAAGAAGATGTGACATTTAAAAGTGAACATCATGGCCCCCAGAGTAGAGCTGTTGCGTACACTCTCGCAAAATGTATTTGTGACTATAAATTCATATGTTGTATAATATTTTGGTATGACATATTAAGTACAATCAATCCAGTGAGCAAGCAGTCTATAAACTATGACAAAAACAAGTCCAAAGACTAAATCTGGGGCTCCAAAAAACAATCCCAACAGTAGATTTGGGGCCCTGTTTGTTTAAATCAAAAACACTACAGTAATGTCCAATCCTTTGTCTCATAAATAGAAAGGTATCCTTACCAACTCCACTTATAAATGGTGTAAATGATCAGTCTAGGGGTTTACAGTATATACATGTAGAAAAGATGGCGCCTAGCTGGTTCTGCTCTGTTATTGAGCTATCACAAATCAGCTGTAAATGTTCACATGGAATGGCACCTAGTTAACTTTTTAAATCAATAACTGTAGACTTGCTAGTCGGCCAATATCATAGACTCTATCCTCAATAATAACAAAGTGGAGACTCACGGTTATCAAAGGGTGCATCAGTTCAATCCTGCTCCTGTGGGTTGCTGCAGGGCACCTTTTGGTGTGTTGTTCGCTAGGTAGATAGTACAAAGTGAAAAATGTGCGATGCACAACCGGAACGAAAAAATAAATGAACTGGAGAGAGGGTACAGTAACTACACAATTTGCTTTTAATAACTCATCTAATCAAATGACCGGCAACAAAACGCGCGCGCACACAGAGGTTTTCAAACATCTCTATGGAGCTTGGTCCCACCCCCCGTTCGCGTCACGTGTCACTCACGCGCGGCGCGCTCACGGGATGATCGTGCACCACTCCCCAGCTGCGACACAACACCCGTAACAATGCCCACCTGTCTCCTGCGCTCTGCGTCCAATCACAGCTCCCGCGGGGGCCACACCTCCGTTCCGCCTCTCACTTTCATTGCTCCAGTCCTCCTATTTAATCTCTGCTTGCTCAGTTACACATTGCTGAGCATAGACCATAGTAGCCTTGTGTTCCTACATTCCTGCTTTGCCTTGCGCCTTGCCTCTCTTGCTTTCAGTTTGACCTCATGTGTACCGACCCGGCTAGACTCTTGGACGCTCTCTGTATAACGACCCCAGCTTGCCCTCGACTACCTGCATCTCTCCATCCCTGACCACGGATATAGGACATTCTTTTAACCCACCAGCTCCAACCCTCGACCTCGGCACAACGGACATCTACCGTTACTGGCTCCTCCCCATGACCGCGGCAAGTATCTGGACTACCCTCTCTCTCCAACCCCGACCCGGCTACGCTGACAATCCAGGCGTGCCTCCACTGCTGTGGGTGCGCAGTTTCTACTTTCCCACCTCAGTACCGGGGGTCCGCCTTGTTCGTGGTGAGTGCAAGGGTCACAATTAGAAAGGGTTGGGGTTCCTTACAATGCATCTGATCTCAGACGCGCTATTAGAGAGGGTTGGGGCTCCTTTGAATGCATCTGATCTCAGACGCGCTATTAGAGAAAGTTGGGATTCCTTACAATGCAGATTTCAGACGCGCTGTTAGAGTGGGTTGGGGCTCCTTACAATGTATTTGATCAATGCATTGTAAGGAACCCCAACCCTCTCTAGTGTCTCCATCAGTGCCAACAGTGTCAGTGGCCATGTGAGCCCCACCCTCTTCTTCTAACACATTTCTTCACCCTCTCACCCTCTTTTTCTGCTCCCTCTCTATTGCTCCCCCCTCTATTTCCCTTTTTCTCCTCCCCCTCTATTTTCTGCCCCCTTTTCACACCTCCCTCCTCAATGTATTTCTCTTCCCCCTGTCTCACTCTTTCCCTCCCCTCTCTCTTCTTCTCCTCTCTCTTTCCCAATCTTACACTCTTCCCCCCATCTCTCTTTTTATTTTTCACACTTCCACTCACACCCCCACCACCCCCTCTCTCTTTCTCCCTCCCTCTCGCTCACTCCAACATCTCTCACACTCTCCCCTCCCCTCAGCTATCACTCAATGTCACCCTATTTTCACTCAATCTCCCCCTCCTCACACTGAACCCCCCGCCCCACTGACAACACACACAATCCCCCCTTACACACACACACACACACACACAAACACACACAATTCTGCCCCCAAAACACACACACACTATTACAATTACACACAATTCCTCCTTCCGGCATGGACCGGTGAGGATCGGTGCAGCAGAGGCCTGGCAGAAATCGGAGGCCAAGCAACCATACGCAGAAGTTGGGCCCGACCTCTGGCCAATTTTTAACTAAGTGGGGGAGTGAGAGGATGAGGGGGAGACATGAGAGGATGAGGAGGGGGGAGCGAGAGGATGAGGAGGTGGGGAGTGAGAGGATGAGGAGCGGGGAGTGAGAGGATGAGGTGAGGGAGAGGATGAGGAGGGGGGAGAAAGAGGATGGGCAGGGGTGAGTGAGAGGATAAGCAGGGGGGGTGAGAGGATGAGGAGAGGGGAGTTAGAGGATAAGAGGAGGGGGAGGATGAGGAGAGGGGATTGAGAGAATGAGGAGTGGGGAGTGAGAAGATGAGCAGGAGAGGAGAGAGAGGATGAGCAGGAGAGAAGTGAGAGGATGAGGAGGGGGAGTAAGAGGATGAGGAGGGGTGAGTGAGAGGATGAGGAGGAGTGAGTGAGAGGATGAGGAGTGGGGAGTGAGGATGAGGAAGGTGAGTAAGAGAATAAGGAGGGGGAGTGAGAGGATGAGGAGGAGTAGAGGATGAGGAGAGGGAGGGGAGAGATGATAAGGATAGGGATGAGAGGAGGAGGGGTGGGTGACAGGATGAGCAGGGGGAGTGACAGGATGAGGGGGTGAGAGGAGATGGGGGGGTGAGAGGATGAGGAGGGGGTGAATGAGAGAATGAGAAGGGAGTGAGAGGCTGAGGAGAGGTGGGTGAGAGGATGAGGAGGGGAAGTAAGAGGATGAGGGGAGTGAGAGGTTCAGCAGGGGGGAGTGAGAGGATGAGGAGGGGAGGCGTGAGAGGATGAGGAGGGGTGAGTGACAGGAAGAGGGAGTGAGAGGATGAGGATGGGGAGTTAGAGGATGAGGAGGCGAGAGTGAGAGGATGAGGAGGGGGGAGTGCGAGGATGAGGAGGGGGAGTGCGAGAATGAGATGGGGGAGTGAGAGGATGAGGATGGGGAGTGAGAGGATGAGGAGGGGGGAGTGAGAGGATGAGGAGGGGGGAGTGAGAGGATCAGATGGGAGTGAGAGGATGAGAAGGGGGAGTGAGAGGATGAGAAGAGGAGGAAGGGGAGAGTGAGAGGATGAGGGGGGAGTGAGAGGATGAGGAGGGAGTGAGAGGATGAGAAGGGGGAGTGAGAGGATGAGGAGGGGTGAGAAGATGAGAGGGTGAGAAGATGAGAGGGTGAGAAGATGAGGAGGGGGGGGTGTGAGGATGAGGAGGGAGTGAGAGGATGAGGACAGTGAGAGAGGATGGGTGGGTGAGAGAATGAGGAGGGGGGGTGTGAGAGGAGGATGAGGATGGGGGAGTGAGAGGAGGAGGAGGGGGAGTGTGAGGATGAGGAGGGGGAGTGCGAGGATCAGGAGGGGGGAGTGAGAGGATAAGATGGAGGAGTTAGAGGATGAGTATGGGGAGTGAGAGGATGAGGAGGGGGAGTGCGAGGATCAGGAGGGGGGAGTGAGAGGATGAGAAAGGGGAGTGAGAGGATGAGAAGGGGGAGTGAGAGGATGAGGGGGTGAACATGCGAGAAGGACTTACAGAAGAGCAAAATCTAGAACAGGGGGGCGCAAACTGTTTTCCCTGCGCCCCCCTACCGGCGGTCCCCTCACTCCCACGCCCCCCCTAACCCCCACTCACCTGCACTCCGGCGTCATGACGTCACGTTGCCCTAGTAACGTGACGTCACATGACCTCACAGCGTCATTTTGAAGCCGCGTTGCCATGGCGACGCAGGAAGGAAGCCGCCGGAGCCTAGGTAAGTGAAGGTTTACAGAGGCCCTGCAGCTCCCCCGGCACTTAATTTAAGTGCCTTCAGGAAGCGTGCGGGGCCTCTGTAAACCCCACGCCCCCCAGCCGGCAGTCTCGCGCCCCCCATGGGGGTCGCGCCCCCCAGTTTGCGCACCGCTGTTCTAGAAATCCAATCGGATAAGGCTCTTTCTGCACGCTTTTGCACAACTCCCAGCTACTAGAATAACCCCGTGTCTATCCAAGAGGAGGTTTTAGTGTACTGACAAAAAACATCCCAAAATAAATTGTAATTAAGGCCGCGAGGTGTCACTGTATATAGAACATAGATCCAGTAGCACTCTCATTGTAAAAGACTCATCTCTATCCCCCCACAAATAAGCAGGGGGACCCATTCAAAGCCCATAATGTGTATGTCTGAAGCATTAAAGCAAAGTGCAGTGCTGTACCAAAGTAGTAGTTTAGTTTAGACTGCCCTTGAATGGAGTTGAACACTTCCCCAGTGCTGGAATTAGGACATAAAGGGTCTAGGCAGCAACATAGAGTAATTGTGTTTAGAAAAATGGCTCTATTTTTTGGAGCAGAGCCGCAGCATATATACTGTAAGAACAGTTTCTTACTTCTGACGCGGTATGTTCGACTTATGGCACTTCAGATATGGAGGATTGTTTTGGGCAAATAAAAGGTTAAAAAAAAGTATCAGAGAAATGCAACTTGTGATACATCTCATTTTAATCTGTGCACCATGTAACTGCCCCCAACTCATCCTACTCACTCTCCCCAAGGTGCAAATTGGGGCAGAGACGCAGAATGTGATACATCTGATTATAATCTGTGCACCATGTAACTCCCCCCAACTCCTCCTACTGACTCTCCCCAAGGTGCAAGCTGGGGCAGAGACGCAGACTGTGATACATCTCATTATAATCTGTGTGCCATGTAACTCCTCCCCAACTCCTCCTACTGACTCTCCCCAAGGTACAAGCTGGGGCAGAGACGCAGACTGTGATACATCTCATTATAATATGTGATACTTTATCTTGCCATGAAGTCAATGCATTTGAACCCAGTGATACAGTATGTTGATCCCACTGCTGTCAGTGGCACTGTCCATATGTGTACTTGTGTCACCCAATGTATGTAATACAATGTATCACAGCAGCTGTGATTTTTATGCCTGCTACTCAAGTTAACCACTTCTCAACCACTTGAAATTAAATGTCAACGCTAGCTGATTTCTCTATTATGACATCACGAGACAGTATCATTGAGCCTCCTAGGAGATGCCAGCAGCAGTGTTCTGTAATGACATCATGGAATCGCCTTAGAGACTGAGATAAATACACAAATGTAAACTTGTTTGTGCGTGACTTGAATTAGTTCCCGAAGGAAACCGTTAGTTTTGTGGACATCTCAGAGATAGGAAAAGTGTGGCGCTGTACGGAGAGATTAATTATCTCCACCTTAACTCTGTATCATGGCAGGTAGGAAGCAACGTGACCTTTACATACCCAAAAAGAAATGGATAATATCTATATTTCTGAACTGTTTACTTTCACAAAGTTTTATGGGGTACAGAACATATAACATGACTCCTATCAATGGATGGGAGAAAGAAGACGGATGGGGTGGGGAGGGCGGGGGGGGGGGAGGGACGGAGGTAGACAACACCCAGGGGGGTTAGGTACCTGGCCTTTATTGGATAATATTTTTTTTTATAAATGTCAAAACTGATTTATTATAGATACATACACACATATTTGTTTTATTGTATTTACTTTCATATCTGGCTTGTAATTCAAAATCTTAAATGATTTGAACAGTAATGTATAGAAAAGAACACATGTACTGTATACATAAATGTCAAAGCCGCAAACGTCTATGGGATCTATGGGATAGTAAAAAAAGACACAGGAACCTTAGTGTATACAGTACAGTAGGATTAGTTATGTATAAGGCATGCTTTTTCCTTGCCCTAAGTTTAGGTCAATAACTATTGGACCAATTCTACACCGTGGGGTGTAATGTTCGACTACTTTCAGCCATATCCTTAAATTATTGTCTACAGCAGTGTTTTTCAACCACGGATCCTAGGAACCCTAGGATTCCCCGGGCATCCCTAAAGGGTTCGCTGTAATATTCAGGTCATTTTAAAATTGTACTTAATACAGAAGAATTTACAGTACAATGCATCTTATCTCAGACGCGCTCTTGGAGAGGGTTGGGGTTCCTTACAATGCATCTGATCTCAGACGCGCTATTAGAGAGGGTTGGGGCTCCTTACAATGCATCTGATCTCAGAAGCGCTATTAGAGAGGATTGGGGTTCCTCACACTTCATCTGATCTCAGACGCACTATTAGATAGGGTTGGGGTATATTACAATGCATCTCATCTTAGACTCGTTGTTAGAGAGGGTTGGGGTCCCTCAGAATTTCACATATGGTTCCTTAACCAAAAAAAGGTTGGAAACCACTACTCTACAGTAATACAAAGGCCCCAAAAAAGACAAAGCCACAAAACGAGGGCAGAATCTGCCACTTGATTTACAGATATAGCTGACCTGAGTGCTCCTCCAGATACCTCAATATACCAGGCGTCTCAGAATACCACACCATAATATTACCACAAAATACCACAGTAGGAACAGGCAATTTTTATGTTTTTATTTTTAAAGATCCAGTTCCGAAAGCTATGGTACATCTATATTTGTCATTGTGTTCATAGGTGGACATGAAAGCAGGTGATGGACTGCACAAGTTTTATATGCCAGTTGCCACTTTGTGTTGAAAACTACCTAGAAATAGTTTTCTGTCTGTGTTACATCCCAACACATCATATATGTATATGTATATATGTATATATATATATATATATATATATATATATATATATATATATATATAGCAACTGTAAATATTACTGTATGTTCATTTGCATGTCTTAGACAGGTCTGCAACCCTGTCTTTCCCCATTGTCACCCAGCATACAGCGCTTCCACTGCAGCAAGGGATTCTGGGAAATGACATGCAAATGAGCACTCAGTGCCACCTTTTAACTCAAGCTCGTATTACACAAGCCAATCCTCAAGCCAATGCATGCTGTTTTAAACACAGCTTTTATAAATATATATATATATATATATATATATATATATATATATATATATATATATATATATATATATATTAAACCCCATATATTGAGCTAAAATGTACGGGTGCTCTGGTGTTTCAATACATAGCAATGCTATGAATAGAAGGCAATCATGGAGCTTGCTTAAAAATGTATTTAAATATTGAAACTTCTGACCACTATTGATCAGAGTAGTGGTCTGTAACATTGATAATCAAATAAATGTGTTTCCCAGCAAGCCATTATCCGTGTTAGTGCTTGCTATACATAACAAAACAAAGACCACCAAAAACTTTATTCAAAACCAGAACCAAAACCCCAAATATTTTAAAGGCAAAATAAAAATACCAAGCCAAGTGAGCATCTCTATGTATTTCATATGTATTTGATATCAAGAATATCTTTTAGCAGGTCTGTTAAAGCAGTCCTAACCCCCCAAAGTCAGGCTTTCAGGATATCCCAGCTTCAGCGGAGGTGGCTTAATCAGTCCCTGCTTCAGCACAGCTCGCTCAATCAGTCCCTGCTTCAGCACAGGTGACTCAATCAGAGGCTGATTGAGTGATTGTGCCACCTGTGCTAATGCTGGAATATCCTGAAAAGTTAACCTGTTGGGGGGGGGGGGGGGCTTGATGACTGGAGTTGAGTCCCCGTGTGTTAAAGAAATGTGCCTTGAATGTGCTTTTCTGGCCCTTCACTTTTACCTTTCTTCCTTACAGATCAGTTTTTAAATTCCTCTGCTGTGAACCCTCCACCGACCTGCAGTGCTCCTGCAGTCACCACTGCTTACCCTTCATGGAGCAACAGCTTCCACCCAGTAGGGAGGAATACAGAAGTCTACAGACATGGGGCCCAAGGCATGATTTTGCAACAAGGGTCTGCAGGAACACCAATGTATCTACAGCAGATCCCACAGGTAACACGCGCTTACCCTCGTGTATCGGACATGAACGGAGGATTCTACCACACTGCTACAGGAGGATACACAGGATTTGCAGGACAGGTTAGGGGAGAAGCCACAACGCAGCCTGTTACTTTCCGTCCCAACACACATTTGGAAAGACGTGCTACAATAGGGCCTTGTATAATGGCCACCCAGTATGCACAACTTCAGCAGCCACCATTCATACCCCTTAGAGGAATGCACGTTCAGGATAGGACATACCACCCAGTTCCTGGCCAATATGCTCCAACTGGTGGCAACACAGCACAGATTGGCTCCTTCTTACAGACACCCACTGGGCTGCCAATAACCTCCCCCAGGGGGAAAAGCCCAAGACCGTCCTATCCACTGGCTCATTATTCGGCAGCCCCTGATCCCCAAGCAACCAGGATAGCCGAAAATGTAAAAGTAGGAGGAGTGTCAGGTGGGTAAGGCAAACCAGGTTCAGTTGGGGGAGCACAAGGGGCAAAAAAGGAGAGATCTAGATGCTCAAATCATAGCATTTCCCCCAGTTGTTGCTATTGCAGCTAAACGTTTGGGGATGTTCCTTAAGTTGAATGCCGCTTTGTTCATAAATTGATAATATGCAAAACTGAGTATCTACTGTAGTGTATTGGTTTTCCCATTGACAAATAACACACAGGGACTTGTGAAACTCTTTTTGGCCTTTTATCATAATCTGCCCTCTTTATCACTAATGATATCCCCACCAATAAAACCTACTTCTCTTCGTCTTCATCACTCCACCATCATTATTGTGATAAAACATGGATATCTCTCATAATTTTGCATTGTGTACAGTAGTTCTTTGCACTGATTTCCATGTGTAATTAGCTTCATTCCATTTCCCCACTGCATTGTGTTGCAGACCTTACAAGGTGAGATATGGAGAATCTTTACTAATCATTGTTCAAAATCTTCTCCTTGACCGATACCATTACCTGTTATAAAGATCTTTAATTACGGTCATTCGCCACTGTAGTGTTACAAAGATATAGAACTCTACAGTATGTAGTCCTCGCCAATACTGAAGGGATTAAGCATGTGTTTGCTTTTCTTCCTTTGTGTTATTATGTACAATGTGTTGGTATTTATGATAATTGATTATTTCTCCTTTTTGATTTTGTTACAGTGTGTCAGACCTCGCTTGGAGCCCAACATATTTCCCAGGCCAGTTTAATTACACAAGGAGCAGTTCAGCTTGCTGCTAATGAAAAAAGTGAACCACCTTTAATGTACCCAACTCAACCAGCTCGGAAGCTGAGCCACCTCTCAAAGTTACATATTGATGTGCAAAGCAACAAAGAGTTATATGTGCCAGTGTGGAAAAGGGGTGGGTTAAAAGATATGGCGAAGAGATCTTCAGAGGTGAAGGCCCCCTCACATATTGCTCAGAAGGTTCGTAATAACGTGCTGAGTTCAGTGAAGACTGAGTGTCCGTCAAAGTCTGAGGGAGTACCAAAGTGCTCCACAGTGGAAACAAAGAAGAAAAAGATCCTTTCTTCAGCTGCAAAGGATCAAGTCCCTCAAACTGCACTGCAAAAGAAGGTAAAACCAATGTCAAAGCCAGTAAATCATTCTTCTGCTCCTATACCAGGGAAGTCACCCCATGGCCCACAATCTGGTGACGAGGCTGTTCTGTTAAAAAAGATGAAACGTGTTTGTCTCTCAGGTGCCCACATTTCCAATAAGGTATCTGAAAAGATGCAGCAAAGCCGCGAAGGTACAATGGATGCAAAGACACCTGCTGTTACTCATATTAATCCTAAACTGAAGAAAACTCAGGAGATAGGGATCAAACGTAAAGATGCAAAGACTCCTGCAGTTACTCATAGTCCTGAGCGGAAGACACCTCAGGAGATCGGGATCAAACGTAAATATGCAAAAACACCTGCAGTTACTCATAGTCCTGAGCGGAAGACACCTCAGGAGATGGGGATCAAACTTAAAAATGCAAAGACTCCTGCAGTTACTCATTGTCCTGAGCGGAAGACACCTCAGGAGATCGGGATGAAACGAAAATATGCAAAAACTCCTGCAGTTACTCATAGTCCTGAGCGGAAGACACCTCAGGAGATGGGGATCAAATGTAAACAGAACAGCAATATCAAGCAGCTAGTGAAGAAAACAAAGAACCAGACCAGCGTTTTCAGTTTTGAGCAAGCGCTGGCTTGTGGTACTGATAATAACCCCAAAGCTCTCAAAAGAAAAAGTGCTAATCAGCCTGGAGTGAATTCAGAAGTCCTTGGGAAGGGCAAGAAGTCATTGGAACCTTCTGAACAAGGAAAGGTGAAAGCCCATCACAGCAACCTCAGCCTCCAAATGATTAACTCTGTTCAAGTATTTCACCCATTGGGTAAAAAAACAGGTCCCACAGGTCCAGGGGCACCCGCAGGATCCATTACACTTGGAAATAAGCTTGGACCAATGCAAGGACGCCAAAGCCAGACTTCTGCTTCTCATGTTCAGTGGTCTCTTACTGATGCGATTAAAAGGTTCATGGCCAAAAAACAGGACAGTATTTCTGGAATTAAAGGAGTCGGTATTAATGCCAGGCCTAGGCTATTTAAAATACATGAGTACACAAGACCTGACATTAAAACCAGTGAAATCAAACAACATGGGGAAAACAAAGCTTCAGTTATAGAGAATCCCAAACACTTCCCAGTGATATCCATAGAACAGGAAGCTGCAGTAAGATGCATTGAAAAGGTCAGCCAAACCACTATCCCCATTCCAGCTCCTGGCATTAAAACCAGTGAAATCAAACAACGTGGGGAAAACAAAGCTTCAGTTATAGAGAATCCCAAACACTTCCCAGTGATATCCATAGAACGGAAAGCTGCAGTGACATGCATTAAAAAGGTCAGTCAAACCACTATCCCCATTCAAGCTCCTTTCAACCAGAAGCACCAGCTTTCTAACCTGCAGCACCAGCTTTCTAACCTGCAGCTTCCTATCAATGTATCCAGTAGAGTGGACAACTTCACTCCATCCTTCTGTCAACAGCCTCTCCAAGAGCTTGAGGTCTCCATACCTATTCCACCAGAACAGAGAGAGGAACGAGAGGCTATGAAAAGGAAAGCACAACTGGAGAGGGAGTAAGCCTGTCAACATACCTCCAATGGGAGGCTACAGTGCTTTGTTCAGAGGCAGGAGGATCATAACATCTCTAAACGTTACGGATACCCACCATCCAGACTTATTTCCCCCATGAGCTACTTAGGCCCTAAAAAACAAAACAAAAAAAAAAAACCCTGACTAATCTGTAACTGATGCCAAGCTCTGTGACTATCTGTAAATAAGATTTATATTTATAAGTCAGTTTGTAACATATTTTACTAAGAATATATTTAAAACTCTTCAATAAAATGTATCTATTTTTAATTGAACTCTTTATTTACTAAAGAAATTATTTACAAATGCCAAGGGTTATTGAAATTCTGCAAATTAACTTTAGATTACCCTCTTGATGATACGAGAGAGAGAGAGAGAGAGAAAGAGATAAGTAAGTCAGACCCCACATATGAGAGAGAATCAGATAAATATTTAACTATATGCTTTGTCATGTTGGATGTTGTATGTATGTAATGTATGTCTTTATTTATATAGCGCCATTTATGTAGAAAGCGCTTCACCGCAGTAATACACGTGACAATCATATAAATAATACAAATAACAGATCATGGGAATAAGTGCTTCAGACATAAAAGTAACATTTAGGAAAAGGAATCCCTTACAATCTAATTGGTAGGTAGAACATACAGAGACAGTAGGAGGGCGTTCTGGTAAGTGCGTCTGCAATGGGCCAAGCTTTTTGTATGCGGTCTATAGTATCAGCCACGGAGCTACTCACATGCTTCTTTAAGCAGATGTGTTAGAATGTGGGTCTTAAAGGTGGATAGAGAGGGTGCTAGTCGGGTATTGAGGGGAAGGGCATTCCAGAGGTGAGGGGCAGTCAGTGAGAAAGGTTTAAGGCAAGAGAGGGCTTTAGATACAAAAGGGGTAGATAGAAGACATCATTGGGCGGATCGCAAGAGTCGGGATGGTGCATAGCGAGAAATTAGAGCTGAGCTGTAAGTAGGGGCAGAAGAGTGTAAAGCTTTAAAAGTGAGGAGGAGAATTGAGTGTGAGATACGGGATTTGATAGGAAGCCAGGAGAGGGATTTCAGCAGGGGAGACGCTGAGACAGATTTAGGAAAGAGTAGAGTGATTCTGGCAGCAGCGTTTAGGATAGATTGTAGGGGAGACAGGTGAGAAGCAGTAAGACCGGACAGCAGAAGGTTCCAGTATTTGAGATGGTAGAGAATGAGGGTCTGTGTCAGAGTTTTAGCTGTCGAGCAACAGTGGAAGGGTGTATCTTGCGGAAGAAAAAACGACAGGTTTAGCTACCTTTTGAATGTGAGAGAGGAGTCTGTGACCCCCAGGGCAGCGTGCTTGGGCTACTGCATGTATAGTAGTTCTTCCAACAGTAATGTGGAAGGTGGTAGTAGGGCCAGGTTTGGCATGAAATATAAGGAGTTCTGTTTTTGACATGTTAAATTTAAGTCGGCGGAGGATCATGTTGCATTGGGCTTCTCTTCCTTGTGTTTATACTGTACAATGTCACATACCCAGTAGCACTCCTTAAGACAAATATATATGGTGAGGTGGGTCTGGGGTTGAGTTTACATGGGTTTGTGTGTGCAGATTTAAATTGTTTGGAGGTCTGTGACTCCTCCCCGTTTCCAAACTTACTCTGCCCACCTTTAAAGCAGCAGTCCAAGCTGTCGTTTAAAAAAAAAAAAATCCCTTTGATATGTGCATCAATACTGTACAATCCACACATTGATAAGTAATTAGCTAAGTTGCGATTGATCGGTGAAGATTCGGCTCGGGGGTTCACTAAATGGTTGCCAGTGCAGCAGAAGAGGACCAAAAATGCAAAGTTCTCTGGGGTGATCATGTGACCAGGCAGTCACTGGATACAATTGAGTTTTGCACAGCTAGGGAGAGGGCAGTGTTCAAAAAAGGGGGGGGGGGTTGCCAGAGCCTGTTTCAAAAGAGGAAGGGGATGTGACTTTGTAAATGGTTAGAAACAAAAAATATAGAAACAAAAAATGATTGTTACATTATGATACATTAAAATTTTAATTCAGAGTTGTTTAAAAAAAAAGTACTACTACTAGTAGCATTATACTAAAAAATAATACAGATGCACAGTAATACCCTCTATAGATATACCAAGAATTGTTAAGTGTGAGTGTGTGTGTGTGAGTTTATGACATGTGGAAGGAAGGTGGAGGGGTGAGGGTCATGGCCAGGGGAGGGGGGTGAAGGAGAGACATGGCGAGGGGAGGGGGGTGAAAGAGACATGGCGAGGGGAGGAGGGTGAAAGAGAGACATAGGGAGGGGGGTGAAATAGAGACATGGGAATGGGTTTAAAAGAGAGACATGGGGAGGGGTGAAAGAGACATGGGGAGCAGGTGAAAGAGACATGGGGAGTGGGTGAAAGAGTCATGGGGAGCGGCGGTGAAGAGACATGGGAGCAGGGGTAAAGAGACATGGGGAGCAGGGGTGAAGAGACATGGGAGCAGGGGTGAAGAGACATGGGGAGCAGGGGTGAAGAGACATGGGGAGAGGGGTTGAAAGAGACATTGGGAGGGGAGGGTGAAAGAGACATGGGGAGGTGATCGAGAGACATTTAGAGGGGGGGTGATAGAGAGACATGTGGAGGGGGGGATGATAGAGAAACACGGGGAGGGGGTGCAAGAGACATAGAGAGGGGGGTGAAAGAGAGCCATGGGGTGGGGGGTGAAAAAGAGACATGGGGAGAGGGGTGAAAGAGACATGGGGAGGGAGGCGATAGAGAGACATGAGGAGGGAGGCGATAGAGAGACATGGGGGGATGAAAGAGACATGGGGAGGGGGGGTGAAGGAAAGACATGGGGGGAGTGAAAGAAAGCCATGGGGAGGGTGGGTCCATGATCCTCAGTTGCTTGAAGAGTAGGCCCGGGTGAGTAGTTTTTTATTCTACACAGGTCCAGGAGATATTGATCGGACGGCTTCTTAGGGTCAAATAAGACATGACAGACCTTATATAAGGCCTGTGACATCACATTTGACTGACAAATGATATATCCACCAATCTAATTGGTGGATGTACCATGTGATAGCTTCCATTTTATTTTTTGGCAGAAATGACATCATTTTAAGTGATTGGATAATAAAGGAACTATTGGATCTCAATATAAATGTAGAAAATATGCAGGGCCAAAGCTATGACAATGCTGCAAATATGCGGGGAAAGCATAATGGAGTTCAAAGACATGTTGAATATGAACCCACGTGCGTTTTATGTACCATGTAGTTCTCATTAATTGAACCTAGTGGTTAACAACACTGCCAAACCCAATATAGGTGCCCTTTAATTTTTGGGCTTAATTCAACCGTTGTATAATTTCTTCCCCAGGTCCACCAACAGATAGATCATTCTTTTAAAATCCTTACCCAATTTAACACTAAAGAGAGTTTGTGAAACACGTTGGGAGTCTCGTATTGATGCAGTTAGACCAATTCGATACCATCTGGGAGCGCTCTATGTTGCGTTAGTGTATATTAAAGAAGATGTGACATTTAAAAGTGAACATCATGGCCCCCAGAGTAGAGCTGTTGCGTACACTCTCGCAAAATGTATTTGTGACTATAAATTCATATGTTGTGTAATATTTTGGTATGACATATTAAGTACAATCAATCCAGTGAGCAAGCAGTCTATAAACTATGACAAAAACAAGTCCAAAGACCAAATCTGGGGCTCCAAAAAACAATCCCAACATTAGATTTGGGGCCCTGTTTGTTTAAATCAAAAACACTACAGTAATGTCCAATCCTTTGTCTCATAAATAGAAAGGTATCCTTACCAACTCCACTTATAAATGGTGTAAATGATCAGTCTAGGGGTTTACAGTATATACATGTAGAAAAGATGGCGCCTAGCTGGTTCTGCTCTGTTATTGAGCTATCACAAATCAGCTGTAAATGTTCACATGGAATGGCACCTAGTTAACTTTTTAAATCAATAACTGTAGACTTGCTAGTCGGCCAATATCATAGACTCTATCCTCAATAATAACAAAGTGGAGACTCACGGTTATCAAAGGGTGCATCAGTTCAATCCTGCGCCTGTGGGTTGCTGCAGGGCACCTTTTGGTGTGTTGTTCGCTAGGTAGATAGTACAAAGTGAAAAATGTGCGATGCACAACCGGAACGAAAAAATAAATGAACTGGAGAGAGGGTACAGTAACTACACAATTTGCTTTTAATAACTCATCTAATCAAATGACCGGCAACAAAACGCGCGCGCACACAGAGGTTTTCAAACATCTCTATGGAGCTTGGTCCCACCCCCCGTTCGCGTCACGTGTCACTCACGCGCGGCGCGCTCACGGGACGATCGTGCACCACTCCCCAGCTGCGACACAACACCCGTAACAATGCCCACCTGTCTCCTGCGCTCTGCGTCCAATCACAGCTCCCGCGGGGGCCACACCTCCGTTCCGCCTCTCACTTTCATTGCTCCAGTCCTCCTATTTAATCTCTGCTTGCTCAGTTACAAATTGCTGAGCATAGACCATAGTAGCCTTGTGTTCCTACATTCCTGCTGTGCCTTGCCTTGTGCCTTGCCTCTCTTGCTTTCAGTTTGACCTCATGTGTACCGACCCGGCTAGACTCTTGGACGCTCTCTGTATAACGACCCCAGCTTGCCCTCGACTACCTGCATCTCTCCATCCCTGACCACGGATATAGGACATTCTTTTAACCCACCAGCTCAAACCCTCGACCTCGGCACAACGGACATCTACCGTTACTGGCTCCTCCCCATGACCGCGGCAAGTATCTGGACTACCCTCTCTCTCCAACCCCGACCCGGCTACGCTGACAATCCAGGCGTGCCTCCACTGCTGTGGGTGCGCAGTTTCTACTTTCCCACCTCAGTACCGGGGGTCCGCCTTGTTCGTGGTGAGTGCAAGGGTCACAATTAGAAAGGGTTGGGGTTCCTTACAATGCATCTGATCTCAGACGCGCTATTAGAGAGGGTTGGGGCTCCTTTGAATGCATCTGATCTCAGACGCGCTATTAGAGAAAGTTGGGATTCCTTACAATGCAGATTTCAGACGCGCTGTTAGAGAGGGTTGGGGCTCCTTACAATGTATTTGATCAATGCATTGTAAGGAACCCCAACCCTCTCTAGTGTCTCCATCAGTGCCAATAGTGTCAGTGGCCATGTGAGCCCCCACCCTCTTCTTCTAACACATTTCTTCACCCTCTCACCCTCTTTTTCTGCTCCCTCTCTATTGCTCCCCCCTCTATTTCCCTTTTTCTCCTCCCCCTCTATTTTCTGCCCCCTTTTCACACCTCCCTCCTCAATGTATTTCTCTTCCCCCTGTCTCACTCTTTCCCTCCCCTCTCTCTTCTTCTCCTCTCTCTTTCCCAATCTTACACTCTTCCCCCCATCTCTATCTTTTTATTTCTCACACTTCCACTCACTCCCCCACCACCCCCTCTCTCTTTCTCCCTCCCTCTCGCTCACTCCAACATCTCTCACACTCTCCCCTCCCCTCAGCTATCACTCAATGTCACCCTATTTTCACTCAATCTCCCCCTCCTCACACTGAACCCCCCGCCCCACTGACAACACACACAATCCCCCCTTACACACACACACACACACATAAACACACACAATTCTGCCCCCAAAACACACACACACTATTACAATTACACACAATTCCTCCTTCCGGCATGGACCGGTGAGGATCGGTGAAGCAGAGGCCTGGCAGAAATCGGAGGCCAAGCAACCATACGCAGAAGTTGGGCCCGACCTTTGGCCAATTTTTAACTAAGTGGGGGAGTGAGAGGATGAGGGGGAGACATGAGAGGATGAGGAGGGGGGAGAGAGAGGATGAGGAGGTGGGGAGTGAGAGGATGAGGAGCGGGGAGTGAGAGGATGAGGTGAGGGAGAGGATGAGGAGGGGGGAGAAAGAGGATGGGCAGGGGTGAGTGAGAGGATAAGCAGGGGGGGTGAGAGGATGAGGAGGGGGGAGGAGATGGGGGGTGAGAGGATGAGGAGGGGGTGAATGAGAGAATGAGAAGGGAGTGAGAGGCTGAGGAGAGGTGGGTGAGAGGATGAGGAGGGGGAGTAAGAGGATGAGGGGAGTGAGAGGTTCAGCAGGGGGGAGTGAGAGGATGAGGAGGGGAGGCGTGAGAGGATGAGGAGGGGTGAGTGACAGGAAGAGGGAGTGAGAGGATGAGGATGGGGAGTTAGAGGATGAGGAGGCGAGAGTGAGAGGATGAGGAGGGGGGAGTGCGAGGATGAGGAGGGGGAGTGCGAGAATGAGATGGGGGAGTGAGAGGATGAGGATGGGGAGTGAGAGGATGAGGAGGGGGGAGTGAGAGGATGAGGAGGGGGGAGTGAGAGGATCAGATGGGAGTGAGAGGATGAGAAGGGGGAGTGAGAGGATGAGGGGGGAGTGAGAGGATGAGGAGGGAGTGAGAGGATGAGAAGGGGGAGTGAGAGGATGAGGAGGGGTGAGAAGATGAGAGGGTGAGAAGATGAGAGGGTGAGAAGATGAGGAGGGGGGGGTGTGAGGATGAGGAGGGAGTGAGAGGATGAGGACAGTGAGAGAGGATGGGTGGGTGAGAGAATGAGGAGGGGGGGTGTGAGAGGAGGATGAGGATGGGGGAGTGAGAGGAGGAGGGGGGAGTGTGAGGATGAGGAGGGGGAGTGCGAGGATCAGGAGGGGGGAGTGAGAGGATAAGATGGAGGAGTTAGAGGATGAGTATGGGGAGTGAGAGGATGAGGAGAGGGGAGTGCAAGGATGAGGAGGGGGGAGTGAGAGGATGAGAAAGGGGAGTGAGAGGATGAGAAGGGGGAGTGAGAGGATGAGGGGGTGAACATGCGAGAAGGACTTACAGAAGAGCAAAATCTAGAACAGGGGGGCGCAAACTTTTTTCCCTGCGCCCCCCTACCGGCGGTCCCCTCACTCCCACGCCCCCCCTAACCCCCACTCACCTGCACTCCGGCGTCATGACGTCACGTTGCCCTAGTAACGTGACGTCACATGACCTCACAGCGTCATTTTGATGCCGCGTTGCCATGGCGACGCAGGAAGGAAGCCGCCGGAGCCTAGGTAAGTGAAGGTTTACAGAGGCCCTGCAGCTCCCCCGGCACTTAATTTAAGTGCCTTCAGGAAGCGTGCGGGGCCTCTGTAAACCCCACGCCCCCCAGCCGGCAGTCTCGCGCCCCCCATGGGGGTCGCGCCCCCCAGTTTGCGCACCGCTGTTCTAGAAATCCAATCGGATAAGGCTCTTTCTGCACGCTTTTGCACAACTCCCAGCTACTAGAATATCCCCCTGTGTCTATCCAAGAGGAGGTTTTAGTGTACTGACAAAAACATCCCAAAATAAATTGTAATTAAGGCCGCGAGGTGTCACTGTATATAGAACATAGATCCAGTAGCACTCTCATTGTAAAAGACTCATCTCTATCTCCCCACAAATAAGCAGGGGGACCCATTCAATACCCATAATGCGTATGTCTGAAGCATTAAAGCAAAGTGCAGTGCTGTACCAAAGTAGTAGTTTAGTTTAGACTGCCCTTGAATGGAGTTGAACACTTCCCCAGTGCTGGAATTAGGACATAAAGGGTCTATGCAGCAACATAGAGTAATTGTGTTTAGACGCATGGCTCTATTTTTTGGAGCAGAGCCGCAGCATATATACTGTAAGAACAGTTTCTTACTTCTGACGCGGTATGTTCGACTTATGGCACTTCAGATATGGAGGATTGTTTTGGGCAAATAAAAGGTTAAAAAAAAGTATCAGAGAAATGCAACTTGTGATACATCTCATTTTAATCTGTGCACCATGTAACTGCCCCCAACTCATCCTACTCACTCTCCCCAAGGTGCAAATTGGGGCAGAGACGCAGAATGTGATACATCTGATTATAATCTGTGCACCATGTAACTCCCCCCAACTCCTCCTACTGACTCTCCCCAAGGTGCAAGCTGGGGCAGAGACGCAGACTGTGATACATCTCATTATAATCTGTGTGCAATGTAACTCCTCCCCAACTCCTCCTACTGACTCTCCCCAAGGTGCAAGCTG
The DNA here is from genome assembly GCF_040206685.1 of Ascaphus truei. Taxonomy (NCBI): domain Eukaryota; kingdom Metazoa; phylum Chordata; class Amphibia; order Anura; family Ascaphidae; genus Ascaphus; species Ascaphus truei. Next base: position 126,790 of record NW_027457061.1, read on the forward strand.
GGGCAGAGACGCAGACTATGATACATCTCATTATAATATGTGATACTTTATCTTGCCATGAAGTCAATGCATTTGAACCCAGTGATACAGTATGTTGATCCCACTGCTGTCAGTGGCACTGTCCATATGTGTACTTGTGTCACCCAATGTATGTAATACAATGTATCACAGTAGCTGTGATTTTTATGACTGCTACTCAAGTTAACCACTTCTCAACCACTTGAAATTAAATGTCAACAGTAGCTGATTTCTCTATTATGACATCACGAGACAGTATCATTGAGCCTCCTAGGAGATGCCAGCAGCAGTGTTCTGTAATGACATCATGGAATCGCCTTAGAGACTGAGATAAATACACAAATGTAAACTTGTTTGTGCGTGACTTGAATTAGTTCCCAAAGGAAACCGTTAGTTTTGTGGACATCTCAGAGATAGGAAAAGTGTGGCGCTGTACGGAGAGACTAATTATCTCCACCTTAACTCTGTATCATGGCAGGTAGGAAGCAACATGACCTTTACATACCCAAAAAGAAATGGATAATATCTATATTTCTGAACTGTTTACTTTCACAAAGTTTTATGGGGTACAGAACAGATAACATGACTCCTATCAATGGATGGGAGAAAGAAGACGGATGGGGTGGGGAGGGACGGAGGTAGACAACACCCAGGGGGGTTAGGTACCTGGCCTTTATTGGATAATATTTTTTTTTATAAATGTCAAAACTGATTTCTTATAGATACATACACACATATTTGTTTTATTGTATTTACTTTCATATCTGGCTTGTAATTCAAAATCTTAAATGATTTGAACAGTAATGTATAGAAAAGAACACATGTACTGTATACATAAATGTCAAAGCCGCAAACGTCTATGGGATCTATGGGATAGTAAAAAAAGACACAGGAACCTTAGTGTATACAGTACAGTAGGATTAGTTATGTATAAGGCATGCTTTTTCCTTGCCCTAAGTTTAGGTCAATAACTATTGGACCAATTCTACACCGTGGGGTGTAATGTTCGACTACTTTCAGCCATATCCTTAAATTATTGTCTACAGCAGTGTTTTTCAACCACGGATCCTAGGAACCCTAGGATTCCCCGGGCATCCCTAAAGGGTTCGCTGTAATATTCAGGTCATTTTAAAATTGTACTTAATACAGAAGAATTTACAGTACAATGCATCTTATCTCAGACGCGCTCTTGGAGAGGGTTGGGGTTCCTTACAATGCATCTGATCTCAGACGCGCTATTAGAGAGGGTTGGGGCTCCTTACAATGCATCTGATCTCAGAAGCGCTATTAGAGAGGATTGGGGTTCCTCACACTTCATCTGATCTCAGACGCACTATTAGATAGGGTTGGGGTATATTACAATGCATCTCATCTTAGACTCGTTGTTAGAGAGGGTTGGGGTCCCTCAGAATTTCACATATGGTTCCTTAACCAAAAAAAGGTTGGAAACCACTACTCTACAGTAATACAAAGGCCCCAAAAAAGACAAAGCCACAAAACGAGGGCAGAATCTGCCACTTGATTTACAGATATAGCTGACCTGAGTGCTCCTCCAGATACCTCAATATACCAGGCGTCTCAGAATACCACACCATAATATTACCACAAAATACCACAGTAGGAACAGGCAATTTTTATGTTTTTATTTTTAAAGATCCAGTTCCGAAAGCTATGGTACATCTATATTTGTCATTGTGTTCATAGGTGGACATGAAAGCAGGTGATGGACTGCACAAGTTTTATATGCCAGTTGCCACTTTGTGTTGAAAACTACCTAGAAATAGTTTTCTGTCTGTGTTACATCCCAACACATCATATATGTATATATGTATATATGTATATATGTATATATATTGTGACAGAAACCAGGGGATGGTAATAAATTCCGTATATAGGGCTCCCAGGATACTAAACAGTTTCTATCCTGTTTGGCCTGGGAGTGCAGCCTTATAATACATACACTCCATCCCACAGTTTGGCAAGCGCTGGAACTGAGGGATGAGAGATCCAGACCAGAGTTTGTCTGCTGCCTGATTTCTGTCACCTGTCATGCTAATTAGGAATCAGGTATGTAAGACTGTTTTCCTGTTTGCTCTGGTCTCTCCACAAGAGCCAGGAGGCTGGAAGGCTGCTGAACTACAGAGGGGAGAAGCCTCTTCCCCTAACAGGTTCAATCTTTCTGTTCATTTGTATAAGACTGCAAAAGTACCTTGTTTTGTTGTTGGGAGTGGAAAAGCCACTTCCAACCCTGAGTCAGGGATATCTAAGTTAAGTTATCGCTCAGATGAGCAGCTTTTGTTTTGATCTGTTTTCTGTTGTATGCACTGTGGCAGTCTCAGTGCCTGGGACTGAATAAACCAGGCATAGCCTGTTTAAAGGAACAGTACGTGACGCCTCATCATTTAACCTACCCTAAAAGACCGTGTTCTAAACAGTCCCGGACAAACGACGGAGCCCCGGAGTAAGCCGTTTGTCACATATGGTGGAGAATGCGGGCAGAGCACTAGGGGGTCTGCGGGTTGAAGAACTTTGAAAGAAAAAAAAAAAAAAAAAAAGTTTTTTCATCCTCTGCAAACAAGATGGAAGACGTGGTGGGTGCGCTGGTACGCAATGTCGCTGCCCAGAAAGACGTGAATGAAACCCAGCAACAGCTGTTAATAGCCCAGCAAGAAACTAATGCAAACCAGCAGCAGACGAATGCAGCCCAGCAACAGCTGCTAATAGCCCAGCAAGAGATTAATGCAAACCAGCAACAGGCGAATGCAAACCAGCAACTGACGAATGAAGCCCTGCAAAACGCGAATGCAAACCAGCAAGAGACAAACCGCTTGCTGAGAGAGGAGCAACAGCGGTTCGCTCAGGGCTTACAGCAGGAACTCGAGATCCTGAGGGGGACTATCAGTAACCTTCCACTGGCAGTGGCAGCCCCAGTTCCGAAAATGACCAGGGCAAGCCACTACCTTCAGAAGATGGGACCCTCGGATGATGTGGAAGCCTATCTTCTCACGTTTGAACGCACGGCACAGAGAGAGGGATGGCCAGAAGCTGAGTGGGCTGGTCTAATCGCACCCTTCCTAAGCGGCGAACCCCAGAAGGCTTACTTTGATCTAGAGCCAGCCGAAGCTAACGTCTATGCAAAATTGAAGTTCGAGATCCTCGCCCGCCTCGGCGTAACCACGGCTGTTCGCGCCCAAAGGTTTCACGCATGGTCCTTCACGATGGATAAGGCCACCCGAAGCCAGATGTATGACCTCATCCACCTCGCCCGGAAGTGGCTACAACCCGAGATCAACTCAGCCAGCCACATCGTGGAACGGTTGGTCATGGACCAGTTCTTGAGGAAACTTCCCTCTGCCTTACGCCGTTGGGTCAGTCGGAGTGACCCCCACAATGCGGATGAGCTTGTGGCCCTCGTAGAAAGGTACAATGCAGCAGAAGGGCACCCGCAACCCACAGTCGTGGAGCAACCCCACTACCCGAGGTTCCAGGACTCTTCCAGAGACGGTAAAAGGGTACCGGGGTTAAGGGGCGCTGAAGAGCGGCGACCACCTTCACGCAGCACCAGCAACAGTGGTTCGCACACTAAGGGCAATAGCCAACATGGGGAGCCGGGAAAAGGCTCTAAGTGGGACACAGACTATGTACCTAAATGTGTAAATTGTCATGAGAGGGGCCACACAGCAAAAATCTGCCCACTAAATGATGAGCCCATGCAATGCAACAGCGTGGAACCTTATTCGCTGTTGTCCCAATGTATGGGCCCTAGCCCAGAGGACCCCTTGAATAACCATCTGTGGGCATTTGTAAAGGTTAATGGTAAGAGGGTTCGGGCACTTCTTGACTCTGGGAGCATGGTCACACTAGTGTCCGAATACCTCTTGCCCATTAAGAAGAAACAGGGAAACAGTTCACAAAGAGTGGCAATTTGTTGTATACATGGGGATAATCATGAATATTCCACTGTTGATGTTTTTTTTGAAACAGAGTTTGGTTCTTTAGATTTCAAGGTGGGTATTGTACCCAAACTGGCACATGATGTGTTAATAGGGACCGACTTTCCCCATTTTCTAAAAATGTGGTCCCCCGCTCAGAATAGTGCCCAGAGTTCAATAGCGGACCATAACGAAGTATTAGAAGAAACAAATCCTTTCCCTTTTTCAGAAATGGAGGTTGACGAGGGCCCAAATAAGAAGGGGGAAAAGGAGGAGTGCTGTAAAATTCCCTTCCCCATCACTACTTTGGTAGGGAATACCCCAAATCAAGATGTTGAGCAGACACTTACCACCCCAGAACCGGATAAGACCCTCGCTGACCTAGAGGTCAGTCCTGGGAGTTTTAAGAAGGCCCAGTGGGAGGACCCCACATTAGCGGTAGCAAGGGGAAATATACGGGACCAGAATAGTACTCCTGGCCAACCAGATAGGTCACTTGCTTACCCCTACTTCGAGGTAGAGAACGACCTAGTATATCGGGTTGATAAAAGGAAATCAGTTACAACTAAACAATTGTTGGTACCACGGACATTCCGTAACGTAGTATTACACCTCGCACATAGTCATCCATTGGGGGGACACCTAGGGGTGGAAAAGACAAAAGAAAAGGTTCTCCGAAGCTTCTATTGGCCTGGGGTTCTGGCAGAAATTACGAATTATTGTTCCTCATGCCCAGAATGTCAGATCACCGCCCCGTTCAAGGCGTACCGCAGCCCATTGGTACCCCTTCCCATAATAGAGGTACCATTTGACCGGATTGCTATGGATCTAGTAGGACCCCTAATAAAGTCTGCTAGGGGACATCAGCATATATTGGTAATATTAGATTATGCCACCCGATATCCGGAGGCAGTTCCCCTACGTAGCACGTCTGCTAAAAACATAGCAAAAGAGTTAGTAGTTCTGTTTTCCCGGGTCGGGATTCCTAAAGAGATTCTATCTGACCAGGGAACACCATTTATGTCCCAAGTAACAAAAGAGCTATGTAAACTCCTAAAAATCAAGCATCTCAGAACCTCAGTCTATCATCCACAAACAGATGGTTTAGTGGAAAGGTTCAATAAAACCTTAAAGAGCATGTTACGGCGGGCGGTTGATAAAGATGGGAAAAACTGGGATTGTTTGTTACCGTACCTGTTATTTGCCATTAGGGAAGTTCCCCAATCATCCACAGGCTTCTCCCCGTTTGAACTATTGTATGGCCGACACCCAAGGGGCTTACTGGATATAGCCAAAGAGACTTGGGAACACGAGGTTACCCCTTACAGAAGTGTAATAGAGCATGTTGCCCAGATGCAGGACCGCATTGCTGCAGTCCTACCCATAGTGAGGGAACACATGGAGAAAGCTCAAGAAGCACAGAGGAATACGTATAATAAGGGTGCTAGGGTCAGAATTTTTTTTCCAGGTGATAGGGTACTAGTTCTGGTTCCCACCGTGGAGAGTAAATTCCTTGCTAAATGGCATGGGCCATATGAGGTCTTGGAAAGAGTGGGAGAAGTAAATTATAAGGTAAGACAGCCAGGTAGGAGGAAACCTGAGCAAATTTACCATATAAACCTACTCAAGCCCTGGAAAGATAGAGAAGTCTTGTTAACCCTAGTACCCCCAGGTCCGTCAGAGAATCAAGAAACTGACCCAGAGGTTAGCATAGCTGAAACCCTGTCTGTTCATCAGAAACGAGAGGTTCAGAATTTAGTGAGAAGAAACAAAGAAATCGTCTCTATACGGCCAGGTAGAACTAGCGTAATTGAACATGACCTAGTCTCTGAACCGGGGGTCCGAGTTAACCTTAAACCGTACCGAATCCCAGAGGCCAAAAGAAAGGCTATAAGTTTAGAGGTTAAAAAAATGCTAAAACTAGGTGTAATTGAGGAATCCCAAAGTGGGTGGAACAGCCCTATAGTCTTAGTCCCAAAGCCAGATGGTACAACAAGGTTTTGTAATGACTACCGGAAACTAAACGCGGTGTCAAAATTTGATACTTATCCTATGCCCAGGGTAGATGAACTTGTAGAGAGACTGGGCAAAGCCCGATATCTCACAACCCTAGACCTAACAAAAGGGTACTGGCAGGTTCCCCTCACAGAAAGGGCAAAAGAAAAGACAGCCTTCTCAACCCCAGACGGCCTCTTTCAGTATAAGGTGTTGCCTTTTGGCTTACATGGAGCTCCCGCCACATTCCAAAGAATGATGGATAAAATTTTAAAACCACATGCTCGGTATGCTGCCGCCTACCTGGATGATGTGGTAATCCATAGTGAAGATTGGCAATCCCACCTTCCAAAGGTCCAAGCTGTGCTTGACGCAGTCCGGTCTGCTGGACTAACTGCTAACCCCGCTAAATGCACTATTGGTCTGGAGGAGGCCAAGTATCTGGGATATTCTATTGGCAGAGGTTTACTCAAACCCCAAACACTCAAAGTGGAGGCGATACAAAATTGGCCAAGGCCAGTTACAAAAAAACAAGTAAGGACCTTTTTGGGGTTAATTGGGTACTATAGAAGGTTTATTCCCAATTTTGCAACTAAGGCAACCCCACTAACTGACCTCACAAAAGCAAGAGGACCACTAATGGTAAAGTGGTCCCCCGAAACCGAACAAGCCTTTAGAAGCCTGAAAGAAGCTCTCTGTGCCCAACCAGTGTTGGTCACACCTGACTTCTCCAAAGAGTTCGTAGTCCAAACCGACGCATCTGAGGTAGGGCTGGGGGCGGTACTCTCCCAGGAGTCTCAAGGTGAGGAGCACCCCATCCTTTATTTAAGTAGGAAACTAAATCCCCAGGAGAAAAATTACTCCATAGTAGAGAAAGAGTGTCTCGCAATAAAGTGGGCTGTAGAGACGCTCAAATACTACCTGTTGGGGAGAAAATTCCGGTTGGTCACAGATCATGCACCCCTTACCTGGATGTGTCAAAACAGGGAAAAGAATGCTAGAGTGACCAGGTGGTTCCTAAGCCTACAACCCTTTAAATTTTCTGTGGAACACAGGTCAGGGCACAAACATGGCAATGCTGACGGGTTGTCAAGGATGCACTCCCTAATATCCATGGTCGCTCATCCCTCGAGGTCTGAGCTGGGGGGGAGGATATGTGACAGAAACCAGGGGATGGTAATAAATTCCGTATATAGGGCTCCCAGGATACTAAACAGTTTCTATCCTGTTTGGCCTGGGAGTGCAGCCTTATAATACATACACTCCATCCCACAGTTTGGCAAGCGCTGGAACTGAGGGATGAGAGATCCAGACCAGAGTTTGTCTGCTGCCTGATTTCTGTCACCTGTCATGCTAATTAGGAATCAGGTATGTAAGACTGTTTTCCTGTTTGCTCTGGTCTCTCCACAAGAGCCAGGAGGCTGGAAGGCTGCTGAACTACAGAGGGGAGAAGCCTCTTCCCCTAACAGGTTCAATCTTTCTGTTCATTTGTATAAGACTGCAAAAGTACCTTGTTTTGTTGTTGGGAGTGGAAAAGCCACTTCCAACCCTGAGTCAGGGATATCTAAGTTAAGTTATCGCTCAGATGAGCAGCTTTTGTTTTGATCTGTTTTCTGTTGTATGCACTGTGGCAGTCTCAGTGCCTGGGACTGAATAAACCAGGCATAGCCTGTTTAAAGGAACAGTACGTGACGCCTCATCATTTAACCTACCCTAAAAGACCGTGTTCTAAACAGTCCCGGACAAACGACGGAGCCCCGGAGTAAGCCGTTTGTCACAATATATATATATATATATATATTAAACCCCATATATTGAGCTAAAATGTATGGGTGCTCTGGTGTTTCAATACATAGCAATGCTATGAATAGAAGGCAATCATGGAGCTTGCTTAAAAATGTATTTAAATATTGAAACTTCTGACCACTATTGATCAGAGTAGTGGTCTGTAACATTGATAATCAAATAAATGTGTTTTCCCAGCAAGCCATTATCCGTGTTAGTGCTTGCTATTCATAACAAAACAAAGACCACCAAAAACTTTATTCAAAACCAGAACCAAAACCCCAAATATTTTAAAGGCAAAATAAAAATACCAAGCCAAGTGAGCATCTCTATGTATTTCATATGTATTTGATATCAAGAATATCTTTTAGCAGGTCTGTTAAAGCAGTCCTAACCCCCCAAAGTCAGGCTTTCAGGATATCCCAGCTTCAGCGGAGGTGGCTCAATCCGTCCCTGCTTCAGCACAGCTCGCTCAATCAGTCCCTGCTTCAGCACAGGTGACTCAATCAGAGGCTGATTGAGTGATTGTGCCACCTGTGCTAATGCTGGAATATCCTGAAAAGTTAACCTGTTGGGGAGGGGGGAGGAGGGGGGGCTTGATGACTGGAGTTGAGTCCCCGTGTGTTAAAGAAATGTGCCTTGATTGTGCTTTTCTTGCCCTTCACTTTTACCTTTCTTCCTTACAGATCAGTTTTTAAATTCCTCTGCTGTGAACCCTCCACCGACCTGCAGTGCTCCTGCAGTCACCACTGCTTACCCTTCATGGAGCAACAGCTCCCACCCAGTAGGGAGGAATACTGAAGTCTACAGACATGGGGCCCAAGGCATGATTTTGCAACAAGGGTCTGCAGGAACACCAATGTATCTACAGCAGATCCCACAGGCAACACGCGCTTACCCTCGTGTATCGGACATGAACGGAGGATTCTACCACACTGCTACAGGAGGATACACAGGATTTGCAGGACAGGTTAGGGGAGAAGCCACAACGCAGCCTGTTACTTTCCGTCCCAACACACATTTGGAAAGACGTGCTACAATAGGGCCTTGTATAATGGCCACCCAGTATGCACAACTTCAGCAGCCACCATTCATACCCCTTAGAGGAATGCACGTTCAGGATAGGACATACCACCCAGTTCCTGGCCAATATGCTCCAACTGGTGGCAACACAGCACAGATTGGCTCCTTCTTACAGACACTCACTGGGCTGCCAATAACCTCCCCCAGGGGGAAAAGCCCAAGACCGTCCTATCCACTGGCTCATTATTCGGCAGCCCCTGATCCCCAAGCAACCAGGATAGCCGAAAATGTAAAAGTAGGAGGAGTGTCAGGTGGGTAAGGCAAACCAGGTTCAGTTGGGGGAGCACAAGGGGCAAAAAAGGAGAGATCTAGATGCCCAAATCATAGCATTTCCCCCAGTTGTTGCTATTGCAGCTAAACGTTTGTGGATGTTCCTTAAATTGAATGCCGCTTTGTTACATAAATTGATAATATGCAAAACTGAGTATCTACTGTAGTGTATTGGTTTTCCCATTGACAAATAACACACAGGGACTTGTGAAACTCTTGTTGGCCTTTTATCATAATCTGCCCTCTTTATCACTAATGATATCTCCACCAATAAAACCTACTTCTCTTTGTATTCATCACTCACCATCATTATTGTGATAAAACATGGATATCTCTCATAATTTTGCATTGTGTACAGTAGTTCTTTGCACTGATTTCCATGTGTAATTAGCTTAATTCCCTTTCTATACTGCATTGTGTTGCAGACCTTACAAGGTGAGATATGGAGAATCTTTACTAATCATTGTTCAAAATCTTCTCCTTGACCGATACCATTACCTGTTATAAAGATCTTTAATTACGGTCATTCGCCACTGTAGTGTTACAAAGATATAGAACTCTACAGTATGTAGTCCTCGCCAATACTGAAGGGATTAAGCATGTGTTTGCTTTTCTTCCTTTGTGTTATTATGTACAATGTGTTGGTATTTATGATAATTGATTATTTCTCCTTTTTGATTTTGTTACAGTGTGTCAGACCTCGCTTGGAGCCCAACATATTTCCCAGGCCAGTTTAATTATACAAGGAGCAGTTCAGCTTGCTGCTAATGAAAAAAGTGAACCACCTCTAATGTACCCAACTCAACCAGCTCGGAAGCTGAGCCACCTCCCAAAGTTACATATTGAAGTGCAAAGCAACAAAGAGTTATATGTGCCAGTGTGGAAAAGGGGTGGGTTAAAAGATATGGAGAAGAGATCTTCAGAGGTGAAGGCCCCCTCACATATTGCTCAGAAGGTTCGTAATAACGTGCTGAGTTCAGTGAAGACTGAGTGTCCGACAAAGTCTGAGGGGGTACCAAAGTGCTCCACAGTGGAAACAAAGAAGAAAAAGATCCTTTATTTAGCTGCAAAGGATCAAGTCCCTCAAACTGCACTGCAAAAGAAGGTAAAACCAATGTCAAAGCCAGTAAATCATTCTTCTGCTCCTATACCAGGGAAGTCACCCCATGGCCCACAATCTGGTGACGAGGCTGTTCTGTTAAAAAAGATGAAACGTGTTTGTCTCTCAGGTGCCCACATTTCCAATAAGGTATCTGAAAAGATGCAGCAAAGCCGCGAAGGTACAATGGATGCTAAGACACCTGCTGTTACTCATATTAATCCTAAACTGAAGAAAACTCAGGAGATAGGGATCAAACGTAAAGATGCAAAGACTCCTGCAGTTACTCATAGTCCTCAGCGGAAGACACCTCAGGAGATGGGGATCAAACTTAAAAATGCAAAGACTCCTGCAGTTACTCATAGTCCTGAGCGGAAGACACCTCAGGAGATCGGGATCAAACGTAAAGATGCAAAGACTCCTGTAGTTACTCATAGTCCTGAGCGGAAGACACCTCAGGAGATGGGGATCAAACGTAAATATGCAAAAACTCCTGCAGTTACTCATAGTCCTGAGCGGAAGACACCTCAGGAGATGGGGATCAAACTTAAAAATGCAAAGACTCCTGCAGTTACTCATTGTCCTGAGCGGAAGACACCTCAGGAGATGGGGATCAAACGTAAATATGCAAAAACACCTGCAGTTACTCATAGTCCTGAGCGGAAAACACCTCAGGAGATGGGGATCAAACTTAAAAATGCAAAGACTCCTGCAGTTACTCATTGTCCTGAGCGGAAGGAAAGGTGAAAGCCCATCACAGCAACCTCAGCCTCCAAATGATTAACTCTGTTCAAGTATTTCACCCATTGGGTAAAAAAGCAGGTCCCACAGGTCCAGGGGCACCCGCAGGATCCATTACACTTGGAAATAAGCTTGGACCAATGCAAGGACGCCAAAGCCAGACTTCTGCTTCTCATGTTCAGTGGCCTCCTACTGATGCGATTAAAAGGTTCATGGCCAAAAAACAGGACAGTATTTCTGGAATTAAAGGAGTCGGTATTAATGCCAGGCCTAGGCTATTTAAAATACATGAGTACACAAGACCTGACATTAAAACCAGTGAAATCAAACAACATGGGGAAAACAAAGCTTCAGTTATAGAGAATCCCAAACACTTCCCAGTGATATCCATAGAACAGGAAGCTGCAGTAAGATGCATTGAAAAGGTCAGCCAAACCACTATCCCCATTCCAGCTCCTGGCATTAAAACCAGTGAAATCAAACAACGTGGGGAAAACAAAGCTTCAGTTATAGAGAATCCCAAACACTTCCCAGTGATATCCATAGAACAGGAAGCTGCAGTGACATGCATTAAAAAGGTCAGCCAAACCACTATCCCCATTCAAGCTCCTTTCAACCAGAAGCACCAGCTTTCTAACCTGCAGCTTCCTTCTCCCATGAGCTACTTAAAAAACCCTGACTAATCTGTAACTGATGCCAAGCTCTGTGACTATCTGTAAATAAGATTTATATTTATAAGTCAGTTTGTAACATATTTTACTAAGAATATATTTAAAACTCTTCAATAAAATGTATCTGTTTTCAATTGAACTCTTTATTTACTAAAGAAACTATTTACAAATGCCAAGGGTTATTGAAATTCTGCAAATTAACTTTAGATTACCCTATTGATGATACGAGAGAGAGAGAGAGAGAGAGAGAGAGAGAGAGAGAGAGAGAGAGAGAGAGAGAGAGAGAGAGAGAGAGAGAGAGAGAGAGAGAGAGAGAGAGAGAGAGAGAGAGAGAGAGAGAGAGAGAGAGAGAGAGAGAGAGAGATAAGTAAGTCGGACCCCACTTATGAGAGAGAAACAGATAAATATTTAACTATATGCTTTGTCATGTTGGATGTTGTATGTATGTATGTACTGTATGTCTTTATTTATATAGCGCCATTTATGTAGAAAGCGCTTCACCGCAGTAATACACGTGACAATCATATAAATAATACAAATAACAGATCATGGGAAGAAGTGCTTCAGACATAAAAGTAACATTTAGGAAAAGGAGTCCCTGCTCTGAAGAGCTTACAATCTAATTGGTAGGTGGAACATACAGAGACAGTAGAAGGGCGTTCTGGTAAGTGCGTCTGCAATGGGCCAAGCTTTATGTATGCGGTCTATAGTATCAGCCACGGAGCTACTCACATGCTTCTTTAAGCAGATGTGTTATAATGTGGGTCTTAAAGGTGGATAGAGAAGGTGCTAGTCGGGTATTGATGGGAAGGGCACTCCAGAGGTGAGGGCAGTCAGTGAGAAAGGTTTAAGGCGAGAGAGGGCTTTAGATACAAAAGGGGTAGATAGAAGACATCATTGGGCGGATCGCAAGAGTCGGGATGGTGCATAGCGAGAAATTAGAGCTGAGCTGTAAGGAGGGGCAGAAGAGTGTAAAGCTTTAAAAGTGAGGAGGAGAATTGAGTGTGAGATACGGGATTTGATAGGAAGCCAGGAGAGGGATTTCAGCAGGGGAGACGCTGAGACAGATTTAGGAAAGAGTAGAGTGATTCTGGCAGCAGCGTTTAGGATAGATTGTAGGGGAGACAGGTGAGAGGCAGTAATACCGGACAGCAGAAGGTTCCAGTATTTGAGATGGTAGAGAATGAGGGTCTGTGTCAGAGTTTTAGCTGTCGAGCAACAGTGGAAGGGCGTATCTTTGTAATATTGCGGAGGAGAAAACGACAGGTTTAGCTACCTTTTGAATGTGAGAGAGGAGTCTGTGACCCCCAGGGCAGCGTGCTTGGGCTATTGGATGTATAGTAGTACTTCCAACAGTAATATAATATATATATATATACAGTGGTCGACAAATCACCCAAAAATCTACTCGCCGAACAAAAAAATCTACTCGCCACCTAGTACCACACGTGTGTTGCTTGGGACAATAGGAGCTCGCCACGATGTTAAATCCACTCGCCCGGGGCGTGCAAATGTATAGGTTTGTCTAACACTGTATATATGTATATATATATATATATATATATATATTTATATACTATATTAGTGAAAGCACTGTATGCCTGCCTGCCTGGATGTCCGGTGTCCCTAGGGGAAATCTCATTGGTCCCTTGGGCCGCCCGCCCCCGCACACCTCTCATTGGCCTGAGGTGGAGTGACGGGCCACACACACACACACACACACACACACACACACACACACACACACACACACACACACACACACACACACACACACACACACACAACACAGCAGCTCTATACACACACACACACACACACACATACACACACAACACAGCAGCTCTATACACACACACACACACACAACACAGCAGCTCTATACACACACACACACACACACACACACAACACAGCAGCTCTATACACACACACACACACAACACAGCAGCTCTATACACACACACACACCCCCTCTGTCCGCCCCCCCCCCCCCCCCCATCACGTGCACCGCCCTGCACTGGCTCCGGACGGGAAGCGCGGCCCTCCTACCCCAGCCGCTCCCTTACTTCCCCGGCGCTACCACCCGCTCAGGTAAGTCACTGTGCGTCCCGCCTCAGCCTCAGGCCCACTGCGCGTCCCGCCTCAGCCTCAGGCCCACTGCGCGTCCCGCCTCAGCCTCAGGCCCACTGCGCGTCCCGCCTCAGCCTCAGGCCCACTGCGCGTCCCGCCTCAGCCTCAGGCCCACTGTGCGTCCCGCCTCAGCCTCAGGCCCACTGCGCGTCCCGCCTCAGCCTCAGGCCCACTGCGCGTCCCGCCTCAGCCTCAGGCCCACTGCGCGTCCCGCCTCAGCCTCAGGCCCACTGTGCGTCCCGCCTCAGCCTCAGGCCCACTGCGCGTCCCGCCTCAGCCTCAGGCCCACTGCGCGTCCCGCCTCAGCCTCAGGCCCACTGCGCGTCCCGCCTCAGCCTCAGGCCCACACAGGGCGCTTCCTACCGCCGCTCAGCCGGACGCCACATCGAGCGGGCGCCGGGGGGGGGGGGCGAGCGCGAGTCTCAGGCCCACACAGGGCGCTTCCTGCCGCCGCCTGCACGCCTCACTCAGCAGGACGGCACATCGGGGGACCAAGCGGGCGCCGGGGGGGGGAGCGCGAGTCACAGGGAACGGGGGGGGGTGAGTCACGGGGAACGGGGGGGGGGCCACCAGCCGAACCAGCAGGGGGACGGACGCACGGAGGAGGGGGGGAAATGCCCATACATAAATTAGGACAATACATATGCCCACTGCTCTCCACCCCCCCCCCACTCCCCTTTCCCCGTCCCCCACTCCCCTTTCCCCCACTCCCCTTTCCCCTCCCCCCCGCTCCCCTTTCCCCCCGCTCCCCTTTCCCCCCCCCCGCACCCCTTTCCCCCCCTTTCCCCCCCCGCTCCCCTTTCCCCCCCCCCGCTCCCCTTTCTCCCCCCTGCCCCGCTCCCCTTTCTCCCCCCCGCCCCGCTCCCCTTTCTCCCCCCCCGCCCCGCTCCCCTTTCTCCCCCCCCGCCCCGCTCCCCTTTCTCCCCCCCCCGCCCCGCTCCCCTTTCTCCCCCCCCGCCCCGCTCCCCTTTCTCCCCCCCCGCCCCGCTCCCCTTTCTCCCCCCCGCCCCGCTCCCCTTTCTCCCCCCCGCCCCGCTCCCCTTTCTCCCCCCTGCCCCGCTCCCCTTTCTCCCCCCCCGCCCCGCTCCCCTTTCTCCCCCCCCCGCCCCGCTCCCCTTTCTCCCCCCCGCCCCGCTCCCCTTTCTCCCCCCCCGCCCCGCTCCCCTTTCTCTCCCCCGCCCCGCTCCCCTTTCTCTCTCCCCGCCCCGCTCCCCTTTCTCTCCCCCGCCCCGCTCCCCTTTCTCTCCCCTGCCCCGCTCCCCTTTCTCCCCCCCGCCCCGCTCCCCTTTCTCTCCCCCGCCCCGCTCCCCTTTCTCTCCCCCGCCCCGCTCCCCTTTCTCCCCCCCGCCCCCCTTTCTCTCCCCCGCCCCGCTCCCCTTTCTCCCCCCCGCCCCGCTCCCCCCCCAAACCTTTACAACAAATACTCACCTATTGTTCCACGATTTATAAATAATACTACCTATTACGCATTTACATCCCGGGCAACGCCGGGTCTCTCAGCTAGTATTTATATATATATATATATATATATTGTGACAAACGGCTTACTCTGGGGCTCCGTCGTTTGTCCGGGACTGTTTAGAACACGGTCTTTTAGGGTAGGTTAAATGATGAGGCGTCACGTACTGTTCCTTTAAACAGGCTATGCCTGGTTTATTCAGTCCCAGGCACTGAGACTGCCACAGTGCATACAACAGAAAACAGATCAAAACAAAAGCTGCTCACCTGAGCGATAACTTAACTTAGATATCCCTGACTCAGGGTTGGAAGTGGCTTTTCCACTCCCAACAACAAAACAAGGTACTTTTGCAGTCTTATACAAATGAACAGAAAGATTGAACCTGTTTGGGGAAGAGGCTTCCCCCTCTGTAGTTCAGCAGCCTTCCAGCCTCCTGGCTCTTGTGGAGAGACCAGAGCAAACAGGAAAACAGTCTTACATACCTGATTCCTAATTAGCATGACAGGTGACAGAAATCAGGCAGCAGACAAACTCTGGTCTGGATCTCTCATCCCTCAGTTCCAGCGCTTGCCAAACTGTGGGATGGAGTGTATGTATTATAAGGCTGCACTCCCAGGCCAAACAGGATAGAAACTGTTTAGTATCCTGGGAGCCCTATATACGGAATTTATTACCATCCCCTGGTTTCTGTCACATATCCTCCCCCCCAGCTCAGACCTCGAGGGATGAGCGACCATGGATATTAGGGAGTGCATCCTTGACAACCCGTCAGCATTGCCATGTTTGTGCCCTGACCTGTGTTCCACAGAAAATTTAAAGGGTTGTAGGCTTAGGAACCACCTGGTCACTCTAGCATTCTTTTCCCTGTTTTGACACATCCAGGTAAGGGGTGCATGATCTGTGACCAACCGGAATTTTCTCCCCAACAGGTAGTATTTGAGCGTCTCTACAGCCCACTTTATTGCGAGACACTCTTTCTCTACTATGGAGTAATTTTTCTCCTGGGGATTTAGTTTCCTACTTAAATAAAGGATGGGGTGCTCCTCACCTTGAGACTCCTGGGAGAGTACCGCCCCCAGCCCTACCTCAGATGCGTCGGTTTGGACTACGAACTCTTTGGAGAAGTCAGGTGTGACCAACACTGGTTGGGCACAGAGAGCTTCTTTCAGGCTTCTAAAGGCTTGTTCGGTTTCGGGGGACCACTTTACCATTAGCGGTCCTCTTGCTTTTGTGAGGTCAGTTAGTGGGGTTGCCTTAGTTGCAAAATTGGGAATAAACCTTCTATAGTACCCAATTAACCCCAAAAAGGTCCTTACTTGTTTTTTTGTAACTGGCCTTGGCCAATTTTGTATCGCCTCCACTTTGAGTGTTTGGGGTTTGAGTAAACCTCTGCCAATAGAATATCCCAGATACTTGGCCTCCTCCAGACCAATAGTGCATTTAGCGGGGTTAGCAGTTAGTCCAGCAGACCGGACTGCGTCAAGCACAGCTTGGACCTTTGGAAGGTGGGATTGCCAATCCTCACTATGGATTACCACATCATCCAGGTAGGCGGCAGCATACCGAGCATGTGGTTTTAAAATTTTATCCATCATTCTTTGGAATGTGGCGGGAGCTCCATGTAAGCCAAAAGGCAACACCTTATACTGAAAGAGGCCGTCTGGGGTTGAGAAGGCTGTCTTTTCTTTTGCCCTTTCTGTGAGGGGAACCTGCCAGTACCCTTTTGTTAGGTCTAGGGTTGTGAGATATCGGGCTTTGCCCAGTCTCTCTACAAGTTCATCTACCCTGGGCATAGGATAAGTATCAAATTTTGACACCGCATTTAGTTTCCGGTAGTCATTACAAAACCTTGTTGTACCATCTGGCTTTGGGACTAAGACTATAGGGCTGTTCCACCCACTTTGGGATTCCTCAATTACACCTAGTTTTAGCATTTTTTTAACCTCTAAACTTATAGCCTTTCTTTTGGCCTCCGGGATTCGGTACGGTTTAAGGTTAACTCGGACCCCCGGTTCAGAGACTAGGTCATGTTCAATTACGCTAGTTCTACCTGGCTGTATAGAGAAGATTTCTTTGTTTCTTCTCACTAAATTCTGAACCTCTCGTTTCTGATGAACAGACAGGATTTCAGCTATGCTAACCTCTGGGTCAGTTTCTTGATTCTCTGACGGACCTGGGGGTACTAGGGTTAACAAGACTTCTCTATCTTTCCAGGGCTTGAGTAGGTTTATATGGTAAATTTGCTCAGGTTTCCTCCTACCTGGCTGTCTTACCTTATAATTTACTTCTCCCACTCTTTCCAAGACCTCATATGGCCCATGCCATTTAGCAAGGAATTTACTCTCCACGGTGGGAACCAGAACTAGTACCCTATCACCTGGAAAAAAAATTCTGACCCTAGCACCCTTATTATACGTATTCCTCTGTGCTTCTTGAGCTTTCTCCATGTGTTCCCTCACTATGGGTAGGACTGCAGCAATGCGGTCCTGCATCTGGGCAACATGCTCTATTACACTTCTGTAAGGGGTAACCTCATGTTCCCAAGTCTCTTTGGCTATATCCAATAAGCCCCTTGGGTGTCGGCCATACAATAGTTCAAACGGGGAGAAGCCTGTGGATGATTGGGGAACTTCCCTAATGGCAAATAACAGGTACGGTAACAAACAATCCCAGTTTTTCCCATCTTTATCAACCGCCCGCCGTAACATGCTCTTTAAGGTTTTATTGAACCTTTCCACTAAACCATCTGTTTGTGGATGATAGACTGAGGTTCTGAGATGCTTGATTTTTAGGAGTTTACATAGCTCTTTTGTTACTTGGGACATAAACGGTGTTCCCTGGTCAGATAGAATCTCTTTAGGAATTCCGACCCGGGAAAACAGAACTACTAACTCTTTTGCTATGTTTTTAGCAGAGGTGCTACGTAGGGGAACTGCCTCCGGATATCGGGTGGCATAATCTAATATTACCAATATATGCTGATGTCCCCTAGCAGACTTTATTAAGGGTCCTACTAGATCCATAGCAATCCGGTCAAATGGTACCTCTATTATGGGAAGGGGTACCAATGGGCTGCGGTACGCCTTGAACGGGGCGGTGATCTGACATTCTGGGCATGAGGAACAATAATTCGTAATTTCTGCCAGAACCCCAGGCCAATAGAAGCTTCGGAGAACCTTTTCTTTTGTCTTTTCCACCCCTAGGTGTCCCCCCAATGGATGACTATGTGCGAGGTGTAATACTACGTTACGGAATGTCCGTGGTACCAACAATTGTTTAGTTGTAACTGATTTCCTTTTATCAACCCGATATACTAGGTCATTCTCTACCTCGAAGTAGGGGTAATCAAGTGACCTATCTGGTTGGCCAGGAGTACTATTCTGGTCCCGTATATTTCCCCTTGCTACCGCTAATGTGGGGTCCTCCCACTGGGCCTTCTTAAAACTCCCAGGACTGACCTCTAGGTCAGCGAGGGTCTTATCCGGTTCTGGGGTGGTAAGTGTCTGATCAACATCTTGATTTGGGGTATTCCCTACCAAAGTAGTGATGGGGAAGGGAATTTTACAGCACTCCTCCTTTTCCCCCTTCTTATTTGGGCCCTCGTCAACCTCCATTTCTGAAAAAGGGAAAGGATTTGTTTCTTCTAATACTTCGTTATGGTCCGCTATTGAACTCTGGGCGCTATTCTGAGCGGGGGACCACATTTTTAGAAAATGGGGAAAGTCGGTCCCTATTAACACATCATGTGCCAGTTTGGGTACAATACCCACCTTGAAATCTAAAGAACCAAACTCTGTTTCAAAAAAAACATCAACAGTGGAATATTCATGATTATCCCCATGTATACAACAAATTGCCACTCTTTGTGAACTGTTTCCCTGTTTCTTCTTAATGGGCAAGAGGTATTCGGACACTAGTGTGACCATGCTCCCAGAGTCAAGAAGTGCCCGAACCCTCCTACCATTAACCTTTACAAATGCCCACAAATGGTTATTCAAGGGGTCCTCTGGGCTAGGGCCCATACATTGGGACAACAGCGCATAAGGTTCCACGCTGTTGCATTGCATGGGCTCATCATTTAGTGGGCAGATTTTTGCTGTGTGGCCCCTCTCATGACAATTTACACATTTAGGTACATAGTCTGTGTCCCACTTAGAGCCTTTTCCCGGCTCCCCATGTTGGCTATTGCCCTTAGTGTGCGAACCACTGTTGCTGGTGCTGCGTGAAGGTGGTCGCCGCTCTTCAGCGCCCCTTAACCCCGGTACCCTTTTACCGTCTCTGGAAGAGTCCTGGAACCTTGGGTAGTGGGGTTGCTCCACGACTGTGGGTTGCGGGTTCTCTTCTGCTGCATTGTACCTTTCTACGAGGGCCACAAGCTCATCCGCATTGTGGGGGTCACTCCGACTGACCCAACGGCGTAAGGCAGAGGGAAGTTTTCTCAAGAACTGGTCCATGACCAACCGTTCCACGATGTGGCTGGCTGAGTTGATCTCGGGTTGTAGCCACTTCCGGGCGAGGTGGATGAGGTCATACATCTGGCTTCGGGTGGCTTTATCCATCGTGAAGGACCATGCGTGAAACCTTTGGGCGCGAACAGCCGTGGTTACGCCGAGGCGGACGAGGATCTCGAACTTCAATTTTGCATAGACGTTAGCTTCGGCTGGCTCTAGATCAAAGTAAGCCTTCTGGGGTTCGCCGCTTAGGAAGGG
This sequence comes from Ascaphus truei, assembly GCF_040206685.1. Taxonomy (NCBI): domain Eukaryota; kingdom Metazoa; phylum Chordata; class Amphibia; order Anura; family Ascaphidae; genus Ascaphus; species Ascaphus truei. Next base: position 146,685 of record NW_027457061.1, read on the forward strand.
TGCGATTAGACCAGCCCACTCAGCTTCTGGCCATCCCTCTCTCTGTGCCGTGCGTTCAAACGTGAGAAGATAGGCTTCCACATCATCCGAGGGTCCCATCTTCTGAAGGTAGTGGCTTGCCCTGGTCATTTTCGGGACTGGGGCTGCCTCTGCCAGTGGAAGGTTACTGATAGTCTCCCTTAGGATCTCGAGTTCCTGCTGTAAGCCCTGGGCGAACCGTTGTTGCTCCTCTCTCAGCAAGCGGTTTGTCTCTTGCTGGTTTGCATTCGCCTGTTGCTGGTTTGCATTAGTCTCTTGCTGGTTTATTGACAGCCGTTGCTGGTTTGCATTAGTCTCTTGCTGGGCTATTAACAGCTGTTGCTGGGTTTCATTCGCCTGTTGCAGGGCTGCATTAATCTTTTGCTGGGCTTCATTCGCGTCTTTCTGGACAGCGACATTGCGTACCAGCGCACTCACCACGTCTTCCATCTTGTTTGGAGAGAGAGAAAAAAAACTTTTTTTTATTTTTTTTTTTTTTTTTTTTTTAAAGTTCTTTAACCCGCAGACCTTTTAGTGTTCTGCCCGCATTCTCCACCATATGTGACAAACGGCTTACTCTGGGGCTCCGTCGTTTGTCCGGGACTGTTTAGAACACGGTCTTTTAGGGTAGGTTAAATGATGAGGCGTCACGTACTGTTCCTTTAAACAGGCTATGCCTGGTTTATTCAGTCCCAGGCACTGAGACTGCCACAGTGCATACAACAGAAAACAGATCAAAACAAAAGCTGCTCACCTGAGCGATAACTTAACTTAGATATCCCTGACTCAGGGTTGGAAGTGGCTTTTCCACTCCCAACAACAAAACAAGGTACTTTTGCAGTCTTATACAAATGAACAGAAAGATTGAACCTGTTTGGGGAAGAGGCTTCCCCCTCTGTAGTTCAGCAGCCTTCCAGCCTCCTGGCTCTTGTGGAGAGACCAGAGCAAACAGGAAAACAGTCTTACATACCTGATTCCTAATTAGCATGACAGGTGACAGAAATCAGGCAGCAGACAAACTCTGGTCTGGATCTCTCATCCCTCAGTTCCAGCGCTTGCCAAACTGTGGGATGGAGTGTATGTATTATAAGGCTGCACTCCCAGGCCAAACAGGATAGAAACTGTTTAGTATCCTGGGAGCCCTATATACGGAATTTATAACCATCCCCTGGTTTCTGTCACATAATATATATATATATATATATATATATATATATATATATATATACACACACACACACACACACACACACACACACACACACACACATACATACATACATACACACAATATAACAATAATAATACTAATAATAATAACAATAAACATGATTCCCACTCATTGACTTTACTTATACTTCAGTGGAGTCTCACCTTTTCAAGTGAAAACTTTCCTATAAAAATGCAATTTATTGGCATTACCAAACTTCATTAAATCACTCACGTCCTCGGACTCTGACAGACATGATTACAGACCCGCCAACATTTGGCACATACAGAAGAGGTAACTTTATTTGCTGCAGTATCTCGCTGTGGGAGAGAGGAGCTGGCAGGAAAGTGACCCCACCGAAGGAAGCTCAATAACATGAACCATTTACTTACATGCAAAGATCATACAAGCAATAAAATATACATATTTATGTATTTATTTGTATATTCTTAAATACACACAATAGAAGTGTTATTAAATCCACCATAACCAGTTGATCGTTAGCAGGTAAGTCATCAATCTCCCAGCTGCTTTAGGCTCGTAATATACTGTGTGGCCGTGCGCACGCCTGTGCGAACGCGTGTGCATGTGCTGCACACGTTTTGTGTGTATAGAGTCCGTGCTGCCGGGAGCGACATGCTGGGAAGGTAGTGTGTGTGTGAGCGTGTGTGTGTGAGCGCGTGTGTGTGTGTGTATGTGTGTGAGCGTGTGTGTGTGAGCGCGTGTGTGTGTGTGTGTGTGTGTATGTGCGCGTGTGTGCGCGTGTGTGTGTGTGTATATGTATGTGTGTGTGTGTGTGTATGTGCGCGTGTGTGTGTGTGTATATGTATGTATGTGTGTGTGTGTGTGTGTGTGTGTGTGTGTGTGTGTGTGTGTGTGTGTGTGTGTGTGTGTGTGTGTGTGTGTGTACTGTAAATTGTGAGTGAATAATTACTTAAATAAGATTTTTAAAAGAAAAAAAAACATGTTTAATAAATAAAAAAAATGTATTTGTGCACTTATTGACACACACACACACACACACACACACACACACACACACACACACACACACACACACACACACACACACACACACACACACACACACATTTCAGTGGCAGTAGCAGCGTGAATTCCTTATTTTCTTCCTCTTCCCCCGTCGGCTGGTCCCACGCTCACTGCCGTGCACACGCGCGCTCCTATTATAGAATGGCCGACTAACCTCAGCCAACTATAAATGCCGCGCGCGCACAGCGCAGCAAGCGCACACACTGCAGCACAGCCCTGAATTAGCTGCAGCTTCCGCCACTGGCATCAATACAGTAGGTAAAATAGGTAAATAAGTATTTAATAGGCCCAGGACACAACAGGTACAGTACCTGCTAGATAGATAAAATAGGTAAATAAGTATTTAATAGGACCAGGACATGACAGGTACAGTACCTGCTAGATAGATAAAATAGGTAAATAAGTATTTAATAGGACCAGGACACAACAGGTACAGTACCTGCTAGATAGATAAAATAGGTAAATAAGTATTTAATAGGACCAGGACATGACAGGTACAGTACCTGCTAAATGGGTAAAGATGAATTTAATAGGTACAGGACATAAAAAAACAGGTACAGTTGGAGGCTGTGAATAACATGTAATTTGCTATATGCAAAGATCATATTATTAATAATATTTGCACACACACAATAGGAGGGATAATAATTCCCTATAACCAGTTTATCAGTAGGTACAGGACATAAAACAGACAAACAGAGCCTACCAAATAGGTGCAGCTGGAGGCCTGTGTGTAACTCCTGCTGACACCCTGCATGTGTAGCAGGATATTTACATGTAGCTGCTGCTCTTCCCACTGACTGGGATAGGCCCACATCCTGAGCTCAAGTTGCTGACGCCACGACACCGAGGGGGTTGAACTACACTTCCCATGATGCTTTGGGGAGGGGGTCCTGATTGTACATGTGATAAAGCAGCTGTCAATCAAGAACACAGCAGGCACCGTCCAATTGGAAGAGCGGGTATGGGATGGGGCGGGCTAAGAGCTGTGCCAGTGTATTGTTCCTGCTGAGGAGCACACAGAGCAGCTGGGGGCAGGAAACACATAGGTCTGTGGGAAAGCTAGGCCCACATCCCCTCACTGTGTTACTGTTATTAGTATTCAGCGGCAAAGCAATGTGCTCTGAGGTTTTCTTTTTCCAACTCATGTGTACGAGGATCCTGCAGCTCTGTTACTAAAAGCCCCTCCCCCCCTTTACCTGATGTAACTTGTTAGGCCGCGCTTATAGTGCCGCCGTCGCGCCGCGCTTACTATAAGCGCACGCGATGGCTGCAATGCATTTGTTTTGACGCGCTGTCGCCGTCACCCGCACTATAAGCGCAGCCTTATGCTTTACACAATAATTCTGCAGGTTTTGGCTTCTTGTGGTCGGAGGATAACTGTCTATACATATAAAGACTTGTATTTTCTAAGCTAAAGGGGCTTAGTATAATGCTAACCTCAAATCCTGAGTGCCTTGTGGCCCCATGGAGGGTTGCCAGGTGGCTTCTCCAAAAATACTGGACACAATGATGAAAGGAGCGATGCGCTTTAGACACACACACCCACTTACCGCTCCATGCCGTTTCCTCCTCTCTTTGGTCCCACCCCCAGGCTCCTGACACCTCCTCCTGATTGGCTGCATTAGGCCGCGCTTATAGTCCTTGCAACAGCGACGCTGACGTCACGCTGTGTTCGGTGAAAAAATAAAATTAAATTCCAGCGATCGCGACTAAGCCGTCGCTCCGTCACGTCGTCGCTCCTACTATAAGCGCATGCAACGGATTCAATACATATGTTTTGATGCGACGTCGCCGGGACTATAAGCGCGGACTTACCCAGCAGCAATCAGGATGGAGTAAACTGCCCAGCCCTCTAGCAACAGCCCTCCCCGCTCAGGGAGATCCCACAGCCCCCCACCCAAGCCGGTCAAGTCCCACGCCCAGATAGGTAATGCCGAACACATACATGTCCAGTATTACCTCAAACATTTTAACTGGACAGTGTCTAAATACAAGACAGTCTGGTTCAATACTGGACACCTGGAAACCCTGCCCCCAAATAGTGAGATGAGACAATTATTAGGGGCAGACTGAAGGAAAAAGTAACTGTTTAATGTAAAAAGAAAATCAACAGAAGTTAATGCTGACACTAATGTTACATGTATGTAGGACTGACTTCCAACGAGAGACTCAATGGAAATGATTAAGTCTGCGTTCCAGTCAGAGCGGGGCACGCCTAATGAACAAGACTCGCCCCAAATAAGAAACTATACTGCAGTGTTTGAGACACACTTCATATTAATTACTGCCTGTTAATGAGTGACACTTCAAATAGTAATACTTACACCAAATAAGAGACTGTTCTGATGATTGAGACGTGTTTCAATTAAGTGACAGCTAATGAGTCTCATTCGTTCCCAATGAGTAGTACTGCTTTTCCAATAACCAACACTCTCCAAAAATGTAAGGCTGCCTTACGTCAGTGATACTTCTAAGGCTGGGGCCATAGAGGGCGGAGCAGTGCTGAGGCGCGCTAACGCTGAGGCTCGCCTGCTGAAGCTGTGAGATTTCATGCACATGCAGGCGAGCCAGCGGGGGCGATCGGGAGGCGGGGGAGGTGGTGGGAGGCGGGGCAGTGACGTCGCTGGGCCAATCACCCGCAACGCAATGACGTCAACATCACGGCGCCGTGACGTTGACGCTGCTTCGCGCTGATTGGATGTTTTTAGCCGACAGTGCGCTGAAAAACAGCTTGGCTGTCGGCTGAAAAATCCAACTCGTCAGCACGCCTGCGGACGCTCACGTGAGCCCCCTCTAAAGACATCCTCATTGAGGATGCCGGGGCTCAGCGCGGAGCGTCCGCACGGCTCAGCACGGCTCAGCACGGCTTGTCCTTCTATGGACGCAGCCTAATGATTGAGACTCGCTGCTAAGGAGTATTTCACCATCTAATGAATAACACTCGGTCCATGCGGAAGGTATTGTAGGAATTCTTTTCTTTAGAGCTCAGTGTGGTTTGTACCTAAACCTAATGGGATCCAGAAATATTAAGCAAGGTGGTCATCTTAATTAAGCAAGGTGGTCATCCTAGTGTGTGAGTAGACATCATAGGACATCAGAAAGTCCAAGTGTCTGGAGCCTTCTGCTCTTGCTGTACATAAGGCACCAGAATGGATGTGCGCGCTGGCAAAGCAACCACCCTGTACCTGCTTGTTGTGGTAGTTTAATAAACCGTTCTCTTCCAATCATCTAAATAGCCAAAACTTATTGCTTTGTACTTAGAAGGGAGTTTAAGATGTAACGTTTTATTCACGCAGAATTGTTTTCATTTTCCTTCAACAATACCATGTACAATGGGCAATGTTACCATCTTCAGAACAACATTTCATACATTTAACCTAAACGTGGTGGTTGAATTTATTTAACTGTCTTGGCGCTAGAAATGTACGGTTACATTCATTTAAACAGCAGCTCTGTCAAATTAAGAGATTGAACACTTGGAAAGCCAGGAATTGGGATTTCCATATCAGATCAGGAAAATCCACTTGCCATTTACTCAATAAGGGTATCCAACGCGGGTTAGTTTGTAGTTCCACTAAAGGAATAGAAATAGTCACTTTAGGTGTGAAACCAAGTTGCAATGAAGCTTTTATATTAGATTCCAATGGATTAGTCATAAACAATTGTGAGTTCATTTTAAAGCAGCAGTCCAAGCTGCCGTTTCAACAACAAAAATATGTAATATGTGCATCAATACAATCCACACAATGATAAGTAATTAGATACGTTGCCGATCGATCTGTTCTCCTGCGATCGATCGCGTAGGTTCGGCTCGGGGGCTCACTAAATAACAGCAGAGGAGAATTCTGCAGTCAGTGTGACTTTGTAAATGGTTGCTATAGAAACAAAAAAGGCTTGTTACATTATACTACATTACAAATGTCATTCAAAGTTGTTGTTTTTTTAAAATACTACAAGTATTTTCTCATAGTACAGTAGAGGCAACGTTTATTCTAACATTTGCTGTAAACTAGCCGGGTTACATTCTGGGTATGTGCTGGGTATGTGCTGGGTATGTTCTGGGCTAGTTTGAGGCACGTTTAAGGCATTTCTGCATTGACTAACACAGGATAACATAGGATTAACACAGCAGGGATCCCTGGGAGTCCAATTCAGTTTGAATGGGACTGCCAGGGACCCCCGCTGTTAATCTGATAGGCCATTAATCAATGCAGAAATGCTGGGGCTAGTTTAAGGAAAGTTTAAGGCATGTATTCAGAATGTACCTGGGTGTTTCCTGGGTTTTTTGGGGAATTGCCACTGGTTTTTGTTCGAATAAGAGTTGCCTCTACTGTACATAACTGATTTATTTAAAAAAAAAAATACACATAGGATATTGATTGGTCTGCAGATTTAAGCAACGAGTTTACATAGCATTGGACTTATAAAAAACATTGTTATTAGGTCATTGAAATGGGGCTTTAAGCTGTTCAAATATAGGACCTACCAGCTGATCTGATATAATACAGGCCGATTAATTGACTTTCCATTTCAAGATTTGAAAAATTCTGATTATTCAATAATCCAATCTCTGCAATACTGTATCTAGTTAATGAGGAGGAGTTTGAAGTGTGCGTTTAAACCATCCTCTTGAATCATTTGTAACGTAAATATGCTAATTTTATGTTTTTTATTATTCCAAATAAAATTGGGGAATCTCTTGCTAATCCTGGGAATGTCTTTTTATCTTAAAAGTAGAGGTAACAGTTGTAATAAATAAATACGCTTTGGGAAAGAGACCATTTAAATGAAAGCACTGATATGGATTTAAATTGTCAAAATTATATTTTGGGGATTGTCCTATTCCCTGTTCAGCCAGATAATGTTGAATTTAGAGAAAAGTATTTTGTATCCCAAGAGACTGAAACTTAGTCAATTCTTGCACTATCACCGAAATTTGAACAGAAGACTAGTACAGTGGGTCACCAGCATATACGGCTAATTTAAGTTCTTGTTTCCTAAATCTTAATCTACGAACTATACTCATGAGAGAAACAGCTGTGAGTGTATTGATCAATACAACCCTGAGGAAGCTCACACCTGGGTCAAGTGAAACGCGTAGGGTGGTCCTTTTCCTGCCTGCTGTGGGGTATACGCCGTTCGTTGTGAGTCCCCTGCTGCTGAACCGCAGAGCTCTCTCCTGTCTGTGCCCCTGCCGTCGGACGCAGCCTGTGTGCACAACCCGGAAGCGCCGTGGAGCCAGAAAGACAGAGAGAAGCCGGTTAACATCTTCCTGCCTGAGGGACTGAACGCAGCGCCGCCACTACAGGACCCAGAGCGGTCAAACTGCTTTTACCTTACTGGGAGCATGCGAGTTACCTGTAGCTCACTGCTTACTGTATGTCTTTTTAATATAAATTGATCTGCACCGTGCACATCTCTCTTTTCTCTTATATACCCATGGAACGTCCCACCTAAATCTACCAGCATCTCCTACCATATACCGGATTTATCTGAGACACGCTTGATTTCACCTACCCCATGGGTAGGCATTTGGAAGTTGGATTTATATAAGATCTTTGCTTCTAGTACGTCTGCACTATTGTATGCTGTGTTCCTTTTTTTCACATACCACTGAGAGTACCTTGCGCTGGATTCAGCCTGTGTAATCAGTTATCTTGTAGCAGCATCTCTAATTCCCGTGTCCATATTTTATGTCTTTCTGTGGTTTGCATGTTGATCGATCTCTTTTATACTTTCAGAAAGCGGATGTAACTCGCAATACCAATTTCGCCCCTCTTTATGTCAGGGGTGAGCAAACTTTTTACAACGAGCCCCCGATTTCCTCCGTGATATTAGTCGGGCCCCCCTGCCTGATGTAATCCAAATCACATAACTTTTTTTAATTAATCGGTATAACATTTTTAAACCAGTTAGACTGCAGTCCCAGTCATGAGTGTGACACGTGCGCCCGGTGGGGGGGGGGGGGGTCGCGTGCACAGCGCTAACCGCGATCTGCGGTCACAGGAGAGAGGGAGAGGTTGCGACGGGAGGGGGCGTGTTTCGGGTTTTTGCGGGGGCGTGGCCATGACCTCACGCGGCTGGTTCGCCCTCATTTGAGTGTGTGGATTTTTGCAGTACAGCGCGGCTGCTGAGTGTGCGCCGACGCATGTACTCGGCCCTGAGTGACTGGGGGGCCGGTGTTTGTGCGCACAGTGCACGCCGAGGCGTGCGCTCTGGCAGTCACTGGGACCGCAGCCTAAAACATGACAAATATTATAGCTTTGTTTTAAATAAATCGGCATAGTAGTATGAGATCATATACTGACGGCAATTTTTTCCCCGCCTCCATTATCTCCCCCAACTTGCATCTATTACCACAATGCTTCACCCTGCGCCCCCCCCCCCTACAAAATCTTGCACCCCCCCCCAGTTTGCGCACCCCTGATTTAGGTGGTGTTAAAAAATATCCACGTTTTTAGAAGGGATTTGCATAACGGAGCTACGAGAATAGCAGTTGTGCGCAAAAAATGTGAGTTGGAGGCTTTTTTTAAACAAACCGATCGGATTATCAGAGCAAGAGTGAAACTGCTTCTAAAGTAGCCGTTTAGACAGGGTTTGGGCATGTGATTAGGGATTACAGAAAAGCAAAGCATGCCAATCCACTTCTAAAGTGCACTTTAGAAGAGGTTTGTCACACTTCGGAGCTACCAGAATAGTCTCCTATATCTGGGCCCAATCTTTCCAGATGAGAGAATTTGGTGTCTCTTGGCAGGAGAATTGGTTCCCCCCACATTTAAGAATGTTATTCTACTCATGCAAATCACAGCAAGGGGGCAAACCAAATGATGGGGGTGACGAAACATACCTCAGTACACCATTTGTACTGAGGAACAGGAACCTAATGAACATAGAAATACATTTAGATTATACAGGCATACCCCGCATTAACGTACGCAATGGGATCGGAGCATGTATGTAATGCGAAAATGTACTTAAACTGAAGCACTACCTTTTTTCCACTTATCGATGCACGTACTGTACTGCAATCATCATATACGTGCAGAACTGATGTAAATAACGCATTTGTAACAGGCTCTATAGTCTCCCCGCTTGCGCACAGCTTCGGTACAGGTAGGGAGCGGGTATTGCTGTTCATGACGTTCTGACTGGCGCATGCGTGAGCTGCCGTTTGCCCATTTGGCGATATGTCCTTACTCGCGAGTGTACTTAAAGTGGGTGTCCTTAAACCGGGGTATGCCTATACAATGCATTCTATAAGAAAAGTAATATATAGCAAAATGATAGCATTTTCATTTTAAGTCAGTCTTTCCTCTGCATATTTTATTTATTTATTTTCTAGCAGCCTGTCTTCATCACGTAGTAATTCAGGAATCTTCATTCAGGTACTTTAATATTCTCCCTCAGGCACCTCATCTTCAACAAGACATTGTGCTTCCTATGGCGGCTCAGCTGATAGAGCGCCCTCTTCAGAAGGTCCTTAGAGAATAGCCGGGTACTCTCAGGAAACTGTGATTCCTTCCTAACCAATGCGGGGCAAACGGAAGTAAATTCTCTACGTTTTTTGCTTGAATCTGCTGAAAACCCTTGAAAAAGGAGAAAAGTATTCTCCTAGTGCGCTGGTCTCTTAATTTCCTATAGACCTGTAGCATCGCCACTTTATCTGGAAAATGTAGAACTTTCGCCAAAAATGATCTGGATCGTGGAGTTTTGTAGAGGTGAATCCTTTCTAGGCCAATTCTATGCGCCCTTTCGGTTTTTACGAGTAAACGGTTTTCCTCCGACTTCGGTGGTTTTGGAAGAGTTGTAGATACATAGGAACGTGTAATTCCCACAATGGGACTGTTGTTCTGTCTGGAGCTGTCCAGATTGTCAACTTTCATCGCAAGTTGAGCATTTTGCCCTTTTCAGCTCATCAATTCATAAGGCCTGAGTAGGGGATTCTGCATTAGAAATTCTGCTAGTATGATCAGCTGTATGTTTTGCAATCCCAGCTAAACCCTATTTTAATTCTGCAATGTTCACTCGGTATTGAAGGCCAAATAATATATTTTAACCGCTCATCCTTTTGTAAAATGTAGATAGTTAGGTATTTTCATAACAATAGGGGGCATGAGGATAGTTTACGAGCACACACAAATTTTTATCCAAGAGGGATAAAAGAAGATTCCTCTTGTTGCACTCTCTATTATATCATTTATGCAAAACAAATGTGCTTTTTTTCTTTCCGCCATATGAGCTCTTAAATCGGTACAGACTATTACAACCAAAAAATAAAAAAGTTTTATTACATCAAAAAATTATAAGGTGACTGAAAAATATACAGTGATCAAAAAAGGGTTAAAAAGTCCTCTCACATGGGGGTAGAGAGGTAAGAGACTCTATATTTATTTTCAGACTATAAAACACATTAATATGTGTGTCTGTTAATTTGAATCCACTCTGACAGCTCAGTATAATAATAGATACAATATAGTAATTTCTAATAGCTCAGTATACTGTAAATACTTGTTGGCACTTGGTTAAATACACATCTAGATAAAAAGTATCAAATCACGCAATAGAGATATATATATAGATATGTAACATAAAGATTAATTTATGATCAATATATATGTGGCTAAATGGCTATTAGCCTATGATAAAGTCAAAGTCCGCAGATGTATTCAAGAGCCATATAACATATATAGTCTCCTTGATTAAATCTCCTTTGGTGATCTAATGTTATCCTGATGTCTCACAGAGACCAAAATAGAACCAGAGGAATGGTAAGTAACACATTCACATAATATATATATAGGTGGAAGTGTCTGGCTAAACATAATTGTATTCATGAAGCAGTATAATATAAAACACTTATGGTCTCAGCGGACCCAGAATGTGCATAACCAAGATGATTACACTTAAAAGGTCACGGCGGACCTATAGACATGGTAATCCCCAAAACAACTTCTGTTCAAGGGTCACAGCGGACCGCGGATGGCATATTATTAAGGGTTTTCCGTGCCTAAGACATGGTATACAGTTTCCCCAGAAGTGTGGAAGGTATGGTGTCTTAGCACCAGTATACTGGCCGTGTTCCTTCGACTGAGGTGTCGCCCCTCTGTGACGTCGGACTCGACGTATGACGCGTTTCGCGTGATTGACACGCTTCTTCAGAAAGGAGGAGTCTAATTTCCCGATCAAGTTGCCTGGCTTTTATACCCTCTATGGCTGGGGGTGTATCATTCTATTCTCCAATCAGGGCTGGTTTAAAAGTGAAATGAATAATGAAGTTGTTTCTTTTTAGAATACTTTGCTGGATATTTATTGATGTTTATTATTTTAAAGCTTTTTCTCTTTTCTTCCTTTCAGATCGCTACGTCTTGGTGTGGGGAGATACTTTCAGAAATCGGAGGTTCTCTGGGAGATAGGTGTTAGAGAATATGGATATATACATGGGGGTCAAAATGGATGTTATCTATGGTGAAAAATGTGAATAATGTGTTTTTTATGATCATGTGTTAATGTGTATAGGTGTAGGAGTGATACTCTCTAATTTGATTCGCCCCTAGTGGTCAATGCGAACCAGACTAGATTAATATATTTAATAACTATCTAAAATATATGAAAATTAAATTTAAAAATATATATATATATATATAAATAAAATATAATTCTAATTAAAGTGATTTCTAAGGTTTGTTCAGCAAATATATAACTTAATTCTATAAGTGAAACAACTGCAAATTCATATATAGATGTATGTAAAGCGAATAGATTTATCTCTATATCGGATATTAGTAAGTAATATGATTTCTAAAATGTATTATATGTTATAAATAATAAATTGATATGTGAATATTATAAGTATGCTGAAGAAATAAAACCTTTGTTTAAACCATCTGGACTCTGTGTTTGTAATAGGAATATCCATGGACATTCTCTCTGTAGGAGACGTTTATCCCAGTCTCCTCCCCTTGGGCCTGGTGCCACATGTTCACTTCCAGTAAATGGGAGTGTTTAATATCTCCCTGATGTATTTCATTCACATGTTTGGCTACTGGTTTATCTCTTGTATTTCCAATGTCTCCCATATGTTCCAAAATTCTCGTTTTGAGATGTCTCTTAGTTTGTCCCACATACATTTCGCCACACTTACATGTAATTAAATAGATCACTCCCATTGTTTGACAGTTAAAGTTCTTAATATTAAATGTCTTTGATTTCATAGATTTAGTGAAGGTTTTCGTTTAAGTCATAAAATTACATGCTTTACATCGAGCACATGGGTAAGACCCTATAGGTTTGTCCCCATCCATGTTTTTAAAGGTTGTGCTTGAAAGTGGCTATGTACCAAAGTATCTCTAAGGTTTGCGGTTGATCTTTTAATACCATTCTTAGGTCTGGATCTTCAAGGAGAATATCCCAATATTTATTAAGGATTTTTTTGACTTGGTAGGATTGGTCAGAGAAAGTGCTGATAAATCTTATGTTGTGATCAGTTTCTTGAATCCTTTTATTAGTTAGAAGTTTTGGTCTGTCCATTTGTAGCTCTTTGAAATATGCTTTTTATATTTTGTTCTTGTTTGAAATCTATTTTTCATCTCTACAGCTTGTTTTTTGTATTCAGCTGTTGTTGAGCAATTTCGATGTAATCGTTGAAATTGTCCTATGGGAATATTCTCGATGATGTGCTTTGGGTGGTGGCTTTCCGCTAGAAGCAGTGTATTAGTTGCCGTCGGTTTTCGGTATATACTTGTATGTATCTCTCCTCTTTCAGATTTAAAGATAGTAATATCCAGAAATTCTACTTTTTCTTTACTTATTTGATAAGTAAGTTTGAGATTATGTTCGTTGGTATTTAGTAGCTGGATAAATTCTTGGAGGAGTTTTTCTGTGCCATTCCATACCAAAAGCACATCATCGATGTATCTAAGCCATTTAATGATATGTATGGTCTTCATGGAGGAACTTCATGGAGTTATGCACCCCCCAGGGACCTTTAACATTGGAGGAAACCGGGGGTATTTGTACTACCGGAGCCAGCCGCAATACTGCAGAAAGTGCTTTGAGTTTGGGCACACACAGGAGAACTGTGATAAACAAAATGTAGCAGTTTGCCGCAAATGCAGAAAGGAGGGTCATTACGCTGCAGAGTGCAAGGAGCCCTCTAAATGTGACTTATGTGAGGAAACAGGGCACATGGCTAGAAATTGTACTAAGAAGAGGACATATACACAGGCTGTAAGGAGAAGGGAAACTGCAGAGCGCGCAGATGGATGGGTTAATAAGTAGAGTGAATATGATCTGATGCATGGAACTGAAAGCAGGGAGGAAACGCCTGTGGAACCAGCTGCTGAGGTTCCCCCTGATGAGCCCTTAACGAGGGGAGAATCAGCAGCTGAGGAGCTGGAGGAGGAGTTGCCAGATCCAAGCATGGATCAGGGACAAGCAGAAGGGGAGGTGCCTCTTACAGCAGGATTGATGGAGGATGTACAGAGAGAAGAAGATGTGGCCCTGGAAAGGGAGAAGGAAGAAGGTTCAGCAGAAAGCATGGATACGCTGGCTGCAGGAGGGCAAGAAGAGAGCCCGGGGAAAAGAAAGATGGAAAAGGAAGAAAAACATACTCCTGCAAAAGCAAGGTGCCGTGGAGGGCTGCTGGAGGATACTGTGAGCGAGGCATCAGCCAGCAGCAGGGATGAGAGGGAAGAAGTGATCAGCCAGGTGGGAAGCCTCTCACCCAGCCCTTCCACCTACTCAGGATCGCCGGATGGGCAGGCTTCTCCAGGGGGGAAAAGCGAATCTTTTGTGAAAGAAGGCTTAGCAAATAACATGGTGTTGGGGTACAGTGAAGAGGTGGAGAGAGCCCCCCTCAAGGATAACCAGGACATAAGATAAGTATGGGGGGGGTGGGGGGTTCTCCCCTGGTGATATTTTGTGTTTTTTATTCTCTCAAAAAAAGCTGAATGACTTTGGTAATAGCCGCACTTACTGTGAGAAGCTTAAAAAGCCCGGCAAGGAGAGCGAGGATTTAGGACTTGGTGGCTAAGCAAAAAAATTACATTATTTGTTTGCAGGAATGTGGGATCACAGACCCACCAAGAAAAGAAGAACGGGTTTGGGGGGAGTCTGTATGGTCTGGCAGTAAGGAGAGCAGAAATAGTGGGATAGGGATTTTATTTAGGGGACAGGAGTTTAAAATTTGTAAATATGAAGTGATAGAACCGGGAAGGTTAATGTTTGTTTTGTTTAAGTGGAGGGGGAAATGTTTAGATTATTTCATGTTTACGCTTCGCCTGAGGAAAGGCAAAGAAGGAATTTGTTTGAAGTTTTAAAAATGTTTTTGCCAGGGAGAGTCCAAACGCTTGTGATTGGTGACTTTAACTGCATACTTAATGAGGGGACAGGGGGGGGGGGAGAAAGGAGCAAGCCAGATGCTTCAGGGATTCTGTTGAAAAATATGTTGAATGATTTTAGTCTAAGGGATGCGTTCAAAGTGTGGGGGGAAGGAAAAAAGGAGTTTACATGGGTTAGTGAGAGTGGAGGGGTAAAATCAAGGATTGGTCATGTTTTATTCCAAAGGGTGTAAAGGTGGAGGAATGGAAAGGGGTAAAAGTGCTGTTCTCAGACCATGTGTGTGTGCAATGCAAATTAGAACTGGAGCGGATAGAGAGGCATGGGAATGGCTTTTGGAAACTAAATGTGTCCTTGCTAGAGGAGGAGGGGGTAAGGAAGCAGTATGAATGTATGTATGTTACATTAAAGGCGAGAATGAGGGAATTTGGGGGGTGAGTGAATGGTGGGAGTGGGTAAAGGAAAAAACAAAGATGTTTTTCATCAAAAAAGGTGTGGAAAAAGCAAGAAGGCAGGAGGGGGAATATAGAAGGGCAATATTAAGGAAACAGTTTCTTTTTAGGCTGAGAGACATGGGGGAAGATGTGGGGGAGGAATTAGAGAAAGCAAGGAAGGGGGTTAGAAAATTAGTAGAAGAGAAAGGGAAAAAATCATTCATGCTGCAAGAGTGGAAGCAGTGGGAAAAAATGAAAAATGTACCTCTTTCTTTTTTAAGAAAGCTTATTCTGGTAAAGCAAGCTTAACCCCTGTGCTAAATAAAGAGGGGGAGGAGGTGAAGGAAACAGAGGGGGTGCTGAGGGAAGTGAGGGGTTTAATAGGGACTTATTTAAGGAAAAAGAAAGAGACAGCAATATAGAGAAAGATCTGATTGGAAACATTGAAAATAAATTAGATAAGGAAGATCAGGAGTTTCTAAAGAGAGAAGTAAATGAGGACGAAGTAAAGGAAGTAATAAGGAGTGGGAGGAAAGGGAAAACACCTGGTAAGGATGGATTGCCCCATGCATTATATGTGCAAATGTGGGATGTGATTGAAGCGGAGGTAATACATCTATGCAAAGAGATAATGACAAAAGGATGAACACCAGAATCCTGTAAGGAAGGGATAATCACCCTGATATTCAAAAAAGGGGATAGAAGGGACCTGGAAAATTGGCGTCCTATAACCCTGTTAAATGCTGATTACAAGATTGTGGCAAAGTTGATAATGTTGAGAATTAAAGTGGTAATTAGCAAACTTGTAGAGGAGGAGCAGGTGTGTGCTGTGCCAGGGAGGCAGATAACAGGGAACTTAAGGCTTATTAGAGACATGATTTGGCACTGTAACAAAGGGAAGCAAGCTTTAGTACTGGTTAACATCGATTTTGAGAAGGCATATGACCGCCTCTCTCATGGGTTTTTGTTTAAGGTTTTAGAGAAGCTGGGGATTCCAGTGGAGGTTGTAGATTGGATAAAATGTTTGTACAGGGATATATTTAGTTGAGCCCTAGTTAATGGGTTTTTGTCAGAAAGGATACAGGTAAAGTCAGGGGTGAGGCAAGGTTGTCCGCTGTCACCTTTGGCCTTTATATGCGCAATAGAACCGCTTTTGCAGAGCATCAGAAGTGACAAAGTGATAAGAGGCGTAGAAATACCTGGGAGTGGGAGGAGAAATATAAAAGTTTTAGGATACATGGACGATCTGACTCTGGTATGTACTAATCAAATGGCCCTTAAAAGAGCTCATTTACATGTGGAAATCTTCTGCCAGGCTTCGGGTTTTAAAGTAAATTGGAGTAAAAGCAGCTGCAAGGCTTTTGGGGCCTGGCAGGAACTGGATAAAAGTGGGATTCCAGAAGAAGAAAAACAGATAAAATTATTAGGGGTGTTGTTTGATGAGGATCTTAGAGGAGAGGCAAACTGGGAAATGATAGGGGAAAAAATTAGCAGAAAAATCCAGTTTTGGACATTAAGAAAATTATCTTTAGAAGGGAATATATTGGTGACGAAAGCGGTACTTGTGCCAATTTTACTTTACATGGGAATGGTTTTCCCTGCCACAGCAAAGTGGATCAGGAAGATTACAAGGTTCCAGTTTATGTTTTTTTGGGGGTCAAAAGAGGAAAAATTGGTGAGACAAATTGTATGTAAGGAGAAGGTGAAAGGTGGCAAAGGAGCTCCAAGGATGGAGGTGATTTTGGGGGCAAAGTACATCCAAGTTTGTATAAAGTTGATTAATGGGGAAGAAACAAAAGCTACCTGCATGGGGAGATATACTGCGGGGGGATGCTGAGGAAACTAGGGCTGTGTAATACAGACCTGAGGAGGCCGTTTTGTTTTGAGACACCAGAAAATTACAGGGTAATAGAGGAATTTATTAGGGAGTTTGATTTGGTTGGGGTAGAAAGATCACTATGGGATGATCAAAGAAAATGACAAGAGTGATTATAGAAAGAGATGAGTATAAAAGTGTTGGGTGGTTGGTTGAAAAGCATTTAAAAATAATGTGGAAGAATGTAAATCACAAGGGGCTGACAAACACTCAGAAGGACGTGACTTGGATGGCAGTGCACAGCTGCCTGCCCGTAAGGGAATTCCAGAGGAAAAGACATCTAGCAGAGTCAGAAATATGCCCTAGAGAAGGGTGTGGAGGAGTAGAGGATGTGGTCCATCTGTTCTGGAATTGTAGCTTTGTCAGAAGGGTATGGAAGTGTCTGGGGAAGCTGATAAAAGAACTGATAGGAATCAGGACTCTAGAATTCAATATGATGATGTATGGGTTGTGTGAGGTGGAGGGGGAGAGGAGGAGCGTGTTGTGGAAGATAATAAACTGTATACAAGAAGTGGTGTGGGATGTAAGGAATGTGTTAATATTTAATAGAGAAGAGATTGGAGTGAACGTGTGTGTGAGAGTTGTTCTGAGCAAAATGTATACATATTATCTGTTGGATGTAAAGCAGTTGGGGGAAAATGAAGGAAGAGAATTATGGAAACCAAAAGTGTGGAATAAAATGGTTAAAAATGTATAAAAGGGTGGGGAGAGGAGAGATTATCTGGGTTTTCCTTATAGGGATAGGAAAATGTATTACTGTTTGTGCAAAATGTATAGAAAAATATAGAGGGAAAAAAAGAGGTGAAAATGTTGATGTGTTAATAGATTGAGAAATTGAGGGGTGTTTTGGGAGTGAAAGGGAGTGTGGTGAGAGGGTAGGGGGGGGCATATGCTCTTACCAAAGGGAGAGAGAAAGAAAGCTTCCCGGAAAGGGGGGGAAGTAATTGTGAGGAGCAATAATGTGCTACGAGGGTCCGTTTGGTGGAGTATCGGAGAGAAGGGGCCAGTGCTCCCCTCCGGTGGGAGACCGTCGGAGGAAGAGCATATGGGGAGTGTGCGAGCTGGAAAGAGAGAGAATGTGTTGGATGAGGGAAAACAGGACAGGTGTTTGTCCCTGCATAGGGTGCTAGTTAATGAGGGGAAAGCGTTTTTCTTTATTATAAAATGTATTTGAATGTTGAAATATGAAATGTATTAACAAAATGTATGGGTTGTTGTAATGAAAGGGGGGTTTGTTATTTTCCAAAAAGTAACTCTGTAAATAAATATAAAAACATTTAATAGAAAAATAAAAAAAATAATAAAAAATGATCCTGCAGGTGGCTCTCCCAGGGCGAGGCTTGCTCATTGCACTTGGAGCTAGCTGACCTCTGCGATTTCCCCACATGCGGGAAACTCGACTGCACAATTTCTGGTAGTGGGGGACTGCGTGCTCGCTCTCCCCTGTTTTTGGACTGTTAGAAAAAACAGAAACAAAAATCAACAACAACAACAACCACCACCCACAGCACAGGTGTTTGTTCAGACAAGCTGCTATTGCCACTGCTTGGGCTTTGGGCCTGGTCAATAACTGTGGCATAAAAGGAGCACCCACCCACCAACTAGACAGGTAGCAACATCTCAAACAGGGAGAAATGACAATTAGGCACCTGCGCAGACATTTAGGAATAAATTCAGGTGGATTGGGAAATAGGGAAACACATATAATTCATGAAAAAAACATTCTAAACAAAAAGGGCCAAGAACTGTAGAATATGAGTTGCAGCAGCAGCAGCAAAAATGTATCTGCTGAGCGATGCAAAAAAAACGATCTATCGATCTATCTATCTATCTATCTATCTATCTATCTATCTATCTATCTATCTATGTATCTATCTATGTATCTATCTATCTATCTATCTATCTATCTATCTATCTATGTATGTATCTATCTATCTATCTATCTATCTATCTATCTATCTATCTATCTATCTATCTCTATCCAGGGAGCAGCAGACAGTGTCAGCTTGCTTCTATATGTAGCCCTCTTTCCCCCCCCTAAGTGAGATTGGGGTGGGTAGGTGTATCTGACTACTTCTCAGTGTGGTGCGGTACCTGTTTGGCAACCAGGAGAGCTGAGCTTCCGCCATGGGGAACCTGGGGTATGTACTTACACTCGGTGCAGCGCCTCCACTGATGAGGGATCCCAACGGGGTGGGAGTGTGCCCTCACCAGAACAACCATACAGTAAATACACACCGTGTGAATAAACAGTATTTACTGAGCATGACTTGTAACTTCACTCTCTTTGCATAACATCAAACAATATATGAATAACAGTGCATCACTCTGAATGCATACCATCCCCTCACCCACATGTCCATCATCACATTCCCCTCAGTCTCTTGAGTGTCCACAACAGTAAAGAAAGTGTGTGTGAGGGATAGCGCTTCCAGTGTTGGGGCCCGGTGGTGCACTTAATGTATACTACCTCCCTGACCAGTCCTGGTCAGGAAAATCCTTGGACGCAGCAACACCGCACAGTGATCCCACGGCGTGCTGCGCTGCTCTCTGCAGGAATGGATGCACACGTTGACTCCACAGGGAAAAGAATTTCCAGCCGGAATGATCCTTGAACACAGTCTCTGATACACGCTGTACTGACAGTCAGGTACTGTCAGACAGAAATCCTCTTGCTCTCTAAATATGGTGAAAGAGTCCCTGTCCTAAGGCCGACCCTATACCATACAGCTTCCTCTGGTGTCATAGGGGACTAACTGGGCCCTGGGGTATGCCTCTACCCTAGTCCCTGCACGCAGAAGAACTCTCCCTGTAGCTTCTGTCTGATCCCAGACTCTGGCAGCTCACCACATGCAACTGCCACTGGTGATATAACACACACTGAACAACTAGAAAGCAACCCCCCTTCTTCCTATGAGGGGCCTCTCACTGACACAGCCAAATAACTGCTGTGGCTGCACTACAAAGCTACTCTGTATATTCTAGTCATAGTACACACCACGGCAGCTGTGCCACTGACTAGACTTACACACACCTAAGGGCAGGGTCCCTATCTAAGGGGCCTTCCCTAAGAACTTACCCATAAGCCTAGTGGGGAGTGGGACCTACCTGGGACCTGGAGGTAACCTGGCCTAGTGTAAGAGCCTTGCTCCTTACACACTTCCTCCCCCTTCCTGCTCCCAGCTCCAACTGACAACGTGGTCCCCGCAACATTGTATCCTTCCTCCACAGGAGAAGCTGCAAAACCCTATTTGCTGGCTGGCTGCATGTGATGTGGGTGAAAGGGCAGTCCCCAGAGGCTGCTGGGAATTGTAGTCCACTCAGGACCTCTGTAGCATTGGGACCGCATGCGCTATCTTTACTGCGCACGCGCGATCCTGTAATGGCTACCGCGGTGGTAAGGGGGCTAGGGGGAAGCCTGCTACACTCTCCCCCTGGTGAAAAATCCAAAGTCCCCGCTTGGGGAACGACGTCACTCAGCATACGTTTATACAATAAAAATGCAGAGCATGATATGTACAACTTATCACACTTGACTCTAAACAATAGGGTACAGTTCAGTTCACATAAAATAAACGAGGCCAGCTGAGTGTTAGCTGCTTGCTGAGACCAATTGTGGGGTGCCCCTAACTGATAATGTGGGGGTACCTCACTTTGACTTTTGTGAGCCTCCGCCTGGGTAATCTCTTGGAAATCATGCTCTGGGGTAACAGTCATTGGTTCCGAACTACTTCCTCCCCCTGGTGGAAGGAATAGCACAGTGTCTCTTGGCCAGACCTTTACCTGGCCATCTGCGGCATGGATGCGGTAGGCCAGGAGGTCTTGACCCTTTCCTCTTTCCACCACATGGCGAATGAAACACTCCATGTCGCGCTTAGCAAAGGCAAATTTCACTGGATCACTAACAACACAGTCCTTGTCCCTAAGTACCTGGGAGGCTTCCACTGCGAAGTGAGCAATTAGCAATGTCTCTGTACTCAAAGTCTCTGTTACATCCTGCAGGGGGTAAAGGGTTGATACCTTACCACTGCGGTGATTCATGGTGGCCAACAGGTCCTCGGGGACGCTGTCAGTTCCCACCTCGGCTGTCTTGGGACCTGTCCCCGGCACTTCTGGGGCAGTCCACTCAGTCTTTAAACTCGGGAGCATTGGATCCCAGTCCTGGGACCATTTGGGTTGGAGCGCACGGGCTCACACTCAGTTCAGTCACAATAATACTTATAGCAGCACTGGACATCATGATGGGGCTGTCTTTCCTCTTCACCTGGACGATAGGCGGTGGGTACTGGTCCACTCGCACCACTGGACAGCGGTCTTCAAAGGAGGACACCTCCGTCAGGACGCGATGCCGAGTGGAGCCAATCGCCCTGGTGGCCAGACTTAAGGAGCTACTGTGCTCCGCGGTCACCTGGAACCTCACACCCGACACCCCTGGGGCAGTCAACTCACCCTTGTCGTCGTTAGGTACTGATCCCAAGCCTAGGACCGATGGTACCATCGTAGTAGGCCGGACTGGCAGTGGTAAGGCACACGGCCCCACAGCAGGCGAGCAAACGGCTCTTTGTCCTCAGCTTCACTTGTCATCTGTGGTTCCGGCATTTGAACCGAATCTGGAACCGTGGTTAGGGCGCATGGGCCCTCAGTAGTTGAGGTAGGTTGGTTAGCCGCATCTTCCTCTGCGGGTTCCGTAGCACACAGCAGCACTGGTTTTAGGAACTGTGCCTCGCAGCAGGCACACTTGGGTCCCCAGCTCAATTTGCCATCTGGAAAATCACACTTGGGGCATAGGCACCTGACGTACCTTTTACCTTCCACTTTCACAACCTGAACCCCTCGTGGTCGCTGATAGGGATCAAAGTTCATACCACCAGAGAGATTAAGGTCTTTCTGTAAGCACGGGCACAAAAGAAATGTTACTGTACATACAGTCCCTCTGCTGGCCAAACACCATACAACTGCGGATGTGGTTCGCTGCATCCTGTACTGTCCTTAGTGGAGACAGCAGTTACTGATTGAGACTCACTGTGCTGGCTCCCCCTGGTGGACTCCAGAGGAGGAGCACCTTCTTTCAAGGAGTGGTTCTGACTCTGCACTGAGCCACTCACAGCGCAGGGGCGGGGCTCTGTTTTTCGCATCAGACCCGGACAATATTCTGCAACAATTTCTTGTACAGTCCTGGTGCTCGCCTGACTTGGAGGGAGCCGCCATCTTAGGTGTGACTCACTGCTTGAGAGAGCCTCCTTTTTAATCACAGTCTCATCAATTACACTATGACTCTCTGCATAGATAGGGGGGTAGCCTTCTGGTTTTCCTGACATTTCAGGGTAGATAACAGGACACCATACTTTAGTGAGGGTTCCATGGAGCAATATTTTGGATGGGCCTCCTTCTCTTATTAAATCTTGTTTGGCCCTCACCAACACTGAGCACCACACTCCATCTGCATCTAGGCAGCAGCCTAAGACTTTTGCACCCCATAAGCCTGGGTACTGACACAATATTAAGCAAATATCACAGGAGGGAGTGTCAGCAGGAACTCGTCCTATAGCAAGGGTTTGCGAGGGCGGGACTTGCCCCTTTAATGCCCATTCGTACACTTCTTGGCAGGATGGCAATGATAATGAGAACGACATAATTTATACTGAATTCGGGCACCCCTGGTCTGGATCTCAGCAGCGCCTCCAAATGTAGCCCTCTTTCCCCCCCCTAAGTGAGATTGGGGTGGGTAGGTGTATCTGACTACTTCTCAGTGTGGTGCGGTACCTGTTTGGCAACCAAGAGAGCTGAGCTTCCGCCACGGGGAACCTGGGGTATGTACTTACACTCGGTGCAGCGCCTCCACTGATGAGGGATCCCAACGGGGTGGGAGTGTGCCCTCACCAGAACAACCATACAGTAAATACACACCGTGGGAAAAAATGTATTTACTGAGCATGACTTGTAACTTCAATAACACTCTCTTTGCATAACATCAAACAATATATGAATAACAGTGCATCACTCTGAATGCATACCATCCCCTCACCCACATGTCCATCATCACATTCCCCTCAGTCTCTTGAGTGTCCACAACAGTAAAGAAAGTGTGTGTGAGGGATAGCGCTTCCCTGTGTTGGGGCCCGTTGGTGCACTTAATGTATACTACCTCCCTGACCAGTCCTGGTCAGGAAAATCCTTGGACGCAGCAACACCGCACAGTGATCCCATGGCGTGCTGCGCTGCTCTCTGCAGGAATGGATGCACACGCTGACTCCACAGGGAAAAGAATTTCCAGCCGGAATGATCCTTGAACACAATCTCCTCCTCTTGCTCTCTAAATATGGTGAAGGAGTCCCTCTCCTAAGGCCGACCCTATACCATACAGCTTCCTCTGGTGTCATAGGGGACTAACTGGGCCCTGGGGTATACCTCTACCCTAGTCCCTGCACGCAGAAGAACTCTCCCTGTAGCTTCTGTCTGATCCCAGACTCTGGCAGCTCACCACATGCAACTGCCACTGGTGATATAACACACACTGAACAACTAGAAAGCAACCCCCCTTCTTCCTATGAGGGGCCTCTCACTGACACAGCCAAATAACTGCTGTGGCTGCACTACAAAGCCACTCTGTATATTCTAGTCAGAGCACACACCACGGCAGCTGTGCCACTGACTAGACTTACACACACCTAAGGGCAGGGTCCCTATCTAAGGGGCCTTCCCTAAGAACTTACCCACTAACCTAGTTGGGAGTGGGACCTACCTGGGACCTGGCGGTAACCTGGCCTAGTGTAAGAGCCTTGCTCCTTACACACTTCCTCCCCCTTCCTGCTCCCAGCTCCAACTGACAACCTGGTCCCCGCAACATTGTATCCTTCCTTCACAGGAGAAGCTGCAAAACCCTATTTGCTGGCTGGCTGCACGTGATGTGGGTGAAAGGGCAATCCCCAGAGGCTGCTGGGAATTGTAGTCCACTCAGGACCTCTGTAGCATTGGGACCGCGTGCGCGATCTTTACTGCACACGCGCGATCCTGTAATGGCTACCGCGGTGGTAAGGGAGCTAGGGGGAAGCCTGCTATACATATTTATGCAAATGTCAGGTAAGCAGCCATGCTGGTAAGGGGCAAAGTGACAAGTTACGCCAGCAGGACAGGGCACCTCTCCAGCAGCAGCAGCAGCAGCAGCAGCAGCAGCAGCAGCAGCAGCAGCAGCAGCAGCAGGTGTCAGTGGAGGTCAGAAAAAGAGCGTGCCAGCAGGTAGGGGAGATGAAGAAAGCCACCGCAGAAATATGGTGTCCCCCTGTCTGTCTGTCGGTCTCTCCGCCAGCTGAAATGACAGAGCTGAGCGGTGTTCAAAGTGATTGCTTCTTCCTTTTAAAACCACGAAGAAGTACCTTGCGGCGAAGCTTGGCTTCTCCGGGTGCTTGTTGGATGGGCGGGGGAGGGGCTTTGCTTCTAGAGAGGGGATATCTTGGATCTATGTTGTTTGACAAATATTCGCTGCTGCTGCTGCTGCTGCTGCTGCTGCTGCTGCTGCTGCTGCTGCTGCTGCTGCTGCTGCTGCTGCACAAATGTTTGCATGGAATGGCCTAAGCTGATCCTTGCTGCAGGTGCTGGCTCAGATACTGGGCCTCAGCTACTGTGGTGGTTGCCGCTGCTGCTGCTGCCGCTGCACCAATGACCAGGCTGCTCTCTCCACAAGGGTGACACTTGTCCTGGGACAGGGCTAGTTGCCCCCCCAGCACCATTGCAACTCATACTTACCTGGCAGGGGAGTACACTATACAGTGTCGAAGCTCCTCTGCAGGGATCTAGCTGGGACTGTGCCCCCTTGGCCCTGTGGCATCGGCTCCTTCGGGAGTCTTAAGCCACTTGCTGCTATTGGGGGGGTGCGCTATCCCGAGCGTTCTCGGAGGGCGAGTACGAGACAGGAAGTGAGGGGCCGGCACCTTGGCCTTGGGGCATCGCCGTAACTGGCTAAAGCCTCATGCTGCTTTAGGGGTGCCGCACCCAAGCTTTAGAAGATGGCAAATGGAAGGAACAGTTTACGGTTCCTGGTGGCGGAGGAGGAGAGGAGTCGTGTCGGGCTGACATGGATTGTCGAGCGTGTGATGCAGGAGCTGATCGGAATGTCGGCGGAGCAGGTTTTCTGTCTGCAAGACTTCCAGTGACAGGGGATCTTTGACCTGGCGTTTGTGAAAGAAGCTGACTGCTGGAATGCATATGCAATATGCAGGGAGAGAGCTGGAGAAGAGTGTTTACGAGGGATTACTGTGAGCCCAAGTTTCATGCTGGAAGAAAAGCCTTTGGTGATACATCTTTATAACCCGTACGTGGAGAAGAAGGATATCGAGTGCTTTCTGAGCAGGTACTGCACCTCGGTGAAAGGTGGAGTGGAGGTACAGAACCTATACGGGATGTTTTTTTTTTTTTTAAACATTGTTTTTATTAGTTTTTTGTGCATACACGTCAAGGAATGCAGGATGTTGTCAATTGTATCAGGTATACACCTAACTTACAGGGAAACTTTACAAGTAACGGACGAACATTGGGGGGACCACAGGACAGGACGCAGACAGACTGACAACATCTAAAGACAAGGAAAAAGAGGGGGGAGGGGGGGGTAGGGGTGGGGGGGGGAGCGGCCTGGTAGTAGCGCTGATTCCACGTTTCGCCGGGGTCTTTCACCAATGCTGCCTTTGTTCTGCTCCAGTTCGCCTCTCAGAGGAGCTCAGATCCGGAACACATCAGGATTTCATGAGTCGGAGAATCTCTTCACCACTGTACCTCGAAGGGAGCCCTACTGTCCGATCGTCCCGTCCGACTCCCAACCCAACATCCAAGGAGAACCCATCTATCTCTATCAGAGCCATATTGTGGCCTCATTCATCCCCTGAATATCAGTCTGGGCAAGCCATAGTGACCATACTTTCTCAAATTTATCGGCTGAGTCGTTAACTAAACTCGTTAACTTCTCCATTCTACAAATGAACCAAATTCTGTTTCTAATTTTATCAATAGACGGAATTGCGTTCTGATTCCACAGTGCTGCGGTCTCGCACCTCATAGCGGTAGCAAAATGTGCTATCAGCTTGTTACCCGATCTAGATACCTCGTTTGTAGGTTTACCTAATAAAAATAGCCACGGGTCCAGCTGTATTGTGAGCCCTAAAAAGATCCTCTGCAGCCAATCGCGGATCTGGGTCCAGACCGGCACTAATCTTGGGCAAGACCACAGCATGTGCACCAGATCCCCCTGTTCCCCGCACCGCCTGGGGCAGAGCGGGGAAGCCCCCCGGACAAATTTAGCTAATCTGATTGGGGTGAGATACCACCTTAATAATACCTTATATGAGTTCTCCTTCAATGTCGTGCATATGGAGCTCGAGGCCGCAGCTTTGAACACCGCAGCCCAGTCCTCATCCTCTAATTGTGTCTGGAGATCCTCTTCCCATTGTGTCATAAAACTGGGTTTGACTGTCCTGTCTGAGTCAGTATTCACCACCTCTCTGTACAACGCAGAGATTAGTCCCCGCGTGTCGGCTCCGCGCACGCAGAGCTGTTCGAATTTGGTCAGCGGTGGTCTCACCGGGTGTGCGTTATAAAATGCCCGGACCTGGAGGTACCTCATAAAATCAGTGTTAGGTACGCCCGTTTCTGACTGTAATAGTTCAAAAGATTTGATCTTGCTTTTATCCTCCAGGTCCTTCAACCGACTAATCCCTAATTGCCGCCAGCGCGGGAAGCATTTTTCCGTCAGCCCAGGAGCAAAGTCCGGATTGCCAAATAAAGGAGCCATCAGTGTGTGTTTGGAGGTCAGAGAGCAGCTAGTTTTAGAAGCCTCCCAGACCGAGAGTGAGTTGAGCACAGAGGATAGTGGGATGAGCTTATCCTTCACCCGTGTCCTCGGGTACCAGATTAGGTCCCTGAGCTCAAGCGGGGCGCACACCTCCTTCTCCAGTGCCACCCACCTCCTGAGCCCCGGGTCCCCATGCCACTGCGTGATTTGACACAATTGTGCCGCTTTATAGTAGGACAAGACGCTCGGGACTGCCAGGCCACCAGCTTCCTTGGATTTTTGCATAATTTTCCCTTTAATTCGTGGTTTTTTATCTTTCCAAATAAATTGGGAAATAGCCTTTTGGAGCCCTGCGATGTCTGCTCTAACCACGGCAACCGGGAGAGTTTGGAACAGGTATAGAATTCGGGGAAGGATGTTCATCTTGACACTATAGATCCTCCCCAACCAAGAAATACCATATGCCTTCCATTCCTGCAGCTCTTTTTTGAGAGTCCTCAGCAGTCTGGGATAGTTCGCCGAATATAAGGAGCTCGCCTTTTTTGTGATCTGCACTCCTAGGTATTTCATGGCGGATGGACGCCATCTGAACTCAAAGTTGAGTTCTATCAACTTCTCCATTTCTTTTGGCAGGTGTAGGCTTAAGGCCTCTGATTTAGTTTGATTTATTTTGAAGCCAGAGATCTGGGCAAAACGCTCTAGAAGCTCGAACAGATTAGGCAGCGAGATAAGCGGCTTGGCAAGGGTTAGAATGATATCATCCGCGTACAGAGCCACTTTGTGCTCCTGCGAATGGATCTGTACCCCAGCGATATCAGCGTTACTCCGAATTTGTGCTGCGAGTGGTTCGATGCATAAGGCGAATAGCAGGGGCGAAAGCGGACATCCCTGCCTCGTCCCACTTTTAATTGGGAATAGTTCCGAGGGGAATCCCTGGTGAACTACTCTGGCTGACGGTGCCGTATATAGTGCTTTGACAGCCTGTTGGAATTTGCCTCCAAACCCAAATGCGCCAAGCGTGGACTCCAGGTATGGCCAATCAATCCTGTCAAAGGCCTTTTCCGCGTCTAAGCTTAGGGCCACACCCCGAATCTCGTTGGCTCCCATGAAATCTATTATATCAACAATTCTTCTAGTGTTGTCGGCCGCTTGTCTACCTCTAATGAAGCCAACTTGATCCGGGTGGATGAGCCCCGGCAGGATTACATTTAATCTATTGGCCAGCAATTTAGCGTAGATTTTTACATCTGTGTTAATTAATGATATTGGCCGGTAACTTTGGCAGCTAGTGGGATCCTTGTCCTCTTTATGAATTACCGAGATTGACGCCTGGAGCATCTGTCCCGGAAAGGGCTCTCCTGCTAATACTCCATTAAACAGCTGGAGCATGTGTGGAGCTAAGACTCCGATAAATTTTTTGTAATACAGATTGGAGAACCCATCCGGGCCTGGGGCTTTTGATGCTTTTAAGTTTTTTACAACCGCCTCTAGTTCTTCCCTTGTGAAGTCTCGTTGCAGAGCCTCTCGCTCCTTTCTGTTTACTTGTGGCAAGGCTGCGTCTGCTAGGAATTTCTGTAGATTACTACTTGTCCTAGCATTGTGAACTACCTTCTCTCCATTGTACAGCTGTTCGTAGAATTTCGCAAACTCCCCTACTATGACTTTAGGGTTTGAGGAACTCTGGCCTCCTGCGGTCGTAATAGAATGAATGTTAAAATTTGGTTTCCTATTACGGAGTCTGGTGGCTAGCATAGTGTCCGGTTTGTTAGCTTTCTCATAGAACTTCCTCTGTGTCCAACTCATGTCTTTCTCCGCTCGGGAAGTAAGGAGGAGGTTTAGCTGAATTCTAACATCCTTCAACTCCCTCAGATCAACATCTCTACCTGTCTGGTTATGTAGAGTAGAGAGCTCATGTAACCTGTGATACAGCTGGGCTAATTTGGCTTCCTTTTTCTTTTTCCTATTTGCCGCTATACCGATTAAAACCCCCCTAATCGTGGCCTTATGAGCCTCCCATAGCAGTGATTGGGATTCTACACTGCCACTATTTATCCGGAAATACTCTGATATTTCAGATTTCACTTTGTTTTGGGTCTCCGGTATTTTGATTATTGATTCATTTAGCTTCCAGTTTGCTCCCGGGCTGGCATTACTCAATTGGGTGCATCTTAGCTCTACCGATGCATGGTCCGACCAAGTAATATCATGTATGTTTGTGTCGGAAATTTGTGGGACCATTCTGCCCGATACAAAGAAGTGGTCAATCCTACTGTAGCTGTCATGTGGGTGGGAGTAGAATGAATAACTGCGGTCTCCCTGGTGCTGCTCTCTCCATATGTCCACCAGGCTAGTCTGTTTAAGGCCTTTCAGTAATGAGCTATTCCCTTCTTTCTTATTATTTTTTTGGGACGTAGATCTGTCTACCTTTGCATTCATGACTGTGTTAAAGTCGCCCCCTAGAATTATTTGTCCCTCAGCCCATACCTGCAGCTTCTGGAAGAATGTGTTGTAGAAGTCTAGCTGACCCTCGTTTGGAGCGTATATACACGCTAATGTCATTCTGACCTGTTTAAGGAGCCCGACCAGCACCAGATACCTTCCCTTTGGGTCCCTTTTAATCTTTTCAACCTGGAAGGGGGTGTGATTTTGGAATAGAATAGCTACACCTTTCTTTTTCTCTGCCCCTGATGCTAAAAAGAACTTACGAAAGCTAGAGTCAAGAAATTTTGGATTATTACGCGAGCTGAAGTGAGTCTCCTGTAGGAAGACCACGTCAGCCCCTCTCCTCTTGAATTCAGTGAAAGCGACTCTCCGCTTACGTGGACTGTTGAGCCCTTTGGCGTTCTGCGAGATGAAAATTACCTCCATTTTATGTAGTAGTGTCTGTGTGGACCTAGAAAGTAAGCCGGTCTGATCTTACCCCTGACCCTGGACATGTTCTGTTCATGGACTCTGTGGTGTAGACTCCGGAAGCGCCTATTCAACCCACCGCCTGTTGGGACTGGTGAAGGAAAGGGAAAAAACATGAGGGAAGAGTACACACATAAAACACCTAAATACATCATGAGAACCGTGTTGGTCTTAGAAGACCTCGGGTTCAATGCCCGGAGGAGAGATTTTCTCCCTGGACCCTCCTCCCCCTTGGTCCCTCTCTGTGGCTTCCAGAACTCGCCACAGATCTCCGGGTCAGAACCAGGTAGGTGGGATATGACCCCCCTCCTGGCGAAGACGCACATGCCTGCAGGCAGAGTGGTGGCTGCCCCCCCTCCCCGCCGGCCGCTCTGTGCGTTACAAAACCTAACAACTAATTTCTCTTCTATCTATTTTATTAACTCTTATTAATCCAAACTTAAGCGTTTAACTACCTTGAGCTCGAATCATGAACTCTTCCTTTTATCTAAAACTGCAACTACAACTTTTCACCCTGTTCTCTGCCTGCCCTTTTAACCGCTGACCGTTTCTACCTCCCCTCATACATTCTTCCCTGCTTCCGGGCTCGGGTGCTCTCCCTCTCTCCCCCTCCCTCTAGGATCCTGCCGGGTCCCTCGTTGCCGCATTTCTGTTATCTCTCCTGGGAGACCTCCGCTTGCGCCGCTCCAGTACCCCTTTGTTCTCACTCATGTTCTTTTGTCCGCTATCTACTCTATGCTATTCTTGCTCAGACCATGGTACTTTGCCCCTGTACTCTGCTTTGTTTATGGCTATTAGGCTTGTCTATGCTGTCTTCCCCCCTTTGTCTCCTGTCCCTGATGGGGGCCTGTGCTACCTCTTCCCCCCCCTCCCCCCCCCTCCCCCCTCCCGCCCGTGCATGTCCCCTCCTCGAGCGGCCAGGCAACCTCCTTCTGCACCGCTGAGTCTTTTCTGCGGGACTCCGCCTGTCCTGTGATCGCCTCCCCGGCGGAGGAGCTCGCGTGCCCCCGCCAGAGGAGATCGCTGTACTCCTAGCCGGTCGCCTCGTATCTGACGTCATCCTGGCGTCTGCCCGGGCTCTTCACCGCGCCTCTCCTCCAACTCTCGTGATAGCGGGATCCATGACGTCACCGGTGTGGGCGTGTTGATCTCATTCCGCGGTGGACTGCCGAGACGAGAGGGCTGGATCGGGGGAGGCTCCCTGGGCGGGTCCATCCGGCAGAGCAGATCTTCCCGCCGAAACCCCCGCCGCCATTGGAAATCTCGCGCCCTTCCGTCCCTCTTCCTCACCATTAGGTGCATAACCGCCATTTTGGGGACCCATGCGCTGCGGCCATCTGCTGAATGCCGTCATCTTTGGACTCGGGACAACTCCGGAACCTCGGCAATCTCACGGTAGGGGGATGTCTGGTGTAGCCTGTGTGGCAGGGTGTGTTTAAACTGCGCAACGGGCGCAACTGCAGCTCCTGAACTTTATAGAGTCTCTCCTTTACGGGCTTTTCCCTCTGCCCCCCTCCTTGCTGATTCTCCTCTCCGGCGTGGGAGAGGTGCCCTGCTTTCCTGTCGGGGAGTCCGTCCTCTTCCCCTGCTGGGCTCCCTCCGCTCCATTGTCCTGTGATCCCCGCACACCCAGTTTTTTAAGGAAGGCTGCCCCTTCTGAGGGGTGCTTGAGCACCTGCGGTCTGCCGTTTTTGATGGCTACTAGGGCGAATGGGAATGCCCAACGGTAGCGCACCTCATTGTCCCTTAGGGCCTTAGTTATGTGCCCCACAGCTCTCCGTCTGGCCAGTGTCAGCGGGGACAGATCCTGGAAGATCAACAGGGTAATCCCCTCGAAGGTAATGTGTGGGGTGGCACGGGCTATTCTGCTCACCTCTTCTTTGACAGAGAAGTAGTGGAGCCGGAGGATCACATCCCTAGGGGGGTTGGAGGGCACGGGTCTGGATCGTAAGGCCCTATGGCATCTGTCCATCCTAAAGTCTGAGGCCGGGCTGCCTGGTAATATTGAGGCCATCCAGCGGGAGAGTAAAGCTTCTGGATCCAGAATTTCTTCTGGGATCCCCCTCACTCTGAGGTTATTTCTTCGATCTCTATTCTCCCCGTCCTCTTGTCTGGCTTCCAACTCTGCCACTCTCTGTTCCAGCGCTTGTACCCGGGAGTTTGTCTCCTTGTGGGCAGTTGAGCTAACGTCCATACGCTCCTCCAGGTCGTTGGTCCTCGTCCCTATCTGTACCAGATCATGTCTGAGCCCCTCCACCTCTCCTCTGAAGAAAGATTTGAGATCAATTAATAGTCTTGATATTTCTTTTTTGATGACTTTTGTTTGTTCTGCTGCCGCTCCGGAGCCCTCTACATCCTGGGCTGAGTCTGAGTCAGATACTGCTGACATCTCTGCAGTCCCTGCCTTGCTTTGGCCGGTGAAGTAGGCCCTGACATCTGACTTTCGGCGAGTCTTTTGTCTTGTAGCTGCCATCCTTTTTTGGGGTGGATTATCTTAACTGGGAAGGGTTTAGGCAGCCGTCGCTATGTTTTTTTTCTCAAAAATGCTGGTTTTGCTATTGTTTAATTGCTTTATTGTGCCGGCGGTTGGAGGAGCTGTGTGTCTATGCAGCCATCCTCAACCAGCCGCGCATGCGCATCCCTATACGGGATGTTTAACGGAAAGAGGAGGTACTGGGTCCGTTTCAAACCGGACCCATCGTGTATAGGGGGAGTTCTTCACCCCCCTGGAAGCTTCAGTATCGGTGGTAACAGAGGATTTTTGAGCTACCCAGGCCAGCCTATATTTTGTAGGAAATGTTATCGTTTTGGTCACACGAAGGAATACTGTGAGAGAGATGGTTTTGTTTGTCGCAATTGTGGCAAAGAAGGACACACGGCCTTTAATTGCAAAGACCCCAAAAGATGTGACCTCTGTGGTGAAAGTGGACATTTGGCGAGACAATGTAAAAAGCGGACTTATGCGCAGGCCACAGAGATGAGGATGTCTGAAGATTTTCCAGGAACGGATGAGGGGACCCGGGAGGGGGTGGGTGTGGTACAGGTGGAGGCGGTTTCTTTGTCAAGCAGAGAGAGAGACGCTCAAGAAAAAAAGGAGGAAGATTTGTTTTTGGATGCTGTTGCTCAGAACTTTATTGGGGGAAAGGAAGAGGGGGGAGGGTGTGGGCAGGTTTTGAAAAAAAGTATGGAGGTTCAAGATGTACAGGGTAAGAAAGAGACAGGGGGAGTAGAAGTAGAAACCCTGGTGGTGGGGAGTCCTAGTTGGGCAGAAAGTATGGAAATACAAGATGTACAAGAAAAGGGGGAGATTTCCCAAGAGGAGGTGGAGGAAATGGAAGTAGGAGAGAAGAAATCTCAAAAACGGAAAAATCAGCAAAGAAAAGAGGGTAACCAAGATAGAGAGGAGGAAAGTAGAGGAGGACCCAGGGAGAAGGTTGAGAGGGTATGCGGGGAACAGGAAGAAGAAGTACCAAGGAAGAGTACTTTACAGGAGAAAATGCTAGAGTTTGAGAAGGCAGTAGGGGAGGTAAAGTTTTGGACAAGAATTTTTAGAAAACAACATGTAGGGAGTACAGAACAGCAAATAATAGAGAGGCTAGACAAACTAATGCATCATAGGAAAAACATTACAAAAGGGGAATACGAGGAATTGAAAAAAGAGCATATACAGTTGGTGGAGATAAAGGAGGGCAGAGCAGTCCCAATCGAAGGAGAAGAGGAAAAGTTTTTATTGGGAGAAATTGAGGATATTAGTGAGGAGGAGGATATTTGTAAGGAGGAGGATATTCGGGAGGAGAAGGAAGTAGAAAATCAGGTAAGGTCCCCAGAGGTGACCCTTGTGAGCTCGGCAGAGGTGACAGTGGTGGAGGAGACCCCGGAAAGTGGTATGCCAGTTAAAAGGGAGGATGAGGAAAGGGGATCTAAGGGAGACCCAGGTGTTGTAGAGACACAAACTCTGGGGATTGCACCTGTAATAGCTGGGAGTAGTGGGAGTGATTGGGGGTCGGTCTCCTCATCAGAGAGTGAAGGAGGAGGGAAGGCCAAAGGAATAAGGGGGGAGGAGGCAATTTCTCAGGGTGAAGGGATGGACATGACGCCAGGAGGAAAAAAGACCCAGAAAAGTAATCTGGAAGGGGGAAAAAATACAATTGAGGTACCCAAGCAGAAAGTGGTTGAGATAGAGAAAAAAAAGAGGGAGGGTGAGGTGAAAGCAGGACCTAGTGGGGGAAAAGGAAAGGAGGAGTTAAAAGAAAACAGGGAAACACCAAAGCGTAAAGTAGGAGGGACTAGTAGAAGTGAGAGTGAAGGAGAAATAGGGGGAAGGAAAGCACAGGCCAGAAGAGGAGAAAGTGAGGCGGATAGACGGCATAGACAATATGAAAGAAATCAGGTTGTTAAAAGGGTGATAGGTAGAATAAATAAGGAGGTACTTTACGTAGCGAGAGATGTCTCAATAGTGGAATGGTTGAGATCACAGTTTATGATGGCAGACGTGACTGAAGAGGAAGTAAGAACTGTAGAAAAAGATAGTTTTACGTATAATATAACTCAGCCGTTAGAAGAGTTGCTGATGGGACTGAAGAAGTAGGTAGATGTATATGGTTTGGAGAAAGTACGAAAAGCTTAGTGTAGGACTTGGAAGAAATTAATGCTTAGGTTTTGAAATGTTTGTTTCCTTTTGGCATTGTAAGGAATGTATAGTTGAGTTTTCTGTTTATTACTGTTTGTAATTAATATGAATTGTTAATAAAACTTTAAAAAAAAAAAAAAAAAAAAGCCATGATCCTGCGGGGGGCGCTGCTGGAGCAGGCATAGCCTTGTGCTTGGGAGGCAGAGCTTTGAAGTATCGTGTTTGGGTGGAAGACCTTTTTTTTGAAGAAACAGAATGGAGAATCGTGGGAGTTTTGTTCCAAACACCATTAGATTCAGACTGGATAAGGCTCCCAGATTCCTGAGGTTGGAGGAGTTCTACAGCCAGATATTGGAAGACACACTAAAGATTGGACGAGAGGATATTTATTGCATTCAGGAATTTCCAAATCAACGTTTCTATGATGTGGCTCTTCATATATGTGAGCAATGTATGGGTGTTATGGAAAGAGCAAGGATTGCAAAGGGTGTGGACAGTATGCGAGGTGTAGAGCTGGTACCCTTGTTTGCAAGAGGAGAAGTTGCTATAATTGTGCACACGTATAACCCTTTTACACCAGACGAGGATATTTTGGTGTTCCTGTCACGGTATTGTGAGAGTGTCAAGGAAGGACAGAGACTGAAAAGCCGGCTTGGCATTTATAATGGAAAGACTAGATATTGGTGCAAGCTGAGGATGTCCCCAGATGGAGTGGGGGGAGTCATGCACCCCCCGGGGACCTTTAACATTGGAGGAAACCGCTGGTATTTGTACTACCGGGGCCAGCCGCAATATTGCAGGAAGTGCATGGAGTATGGGCACACACAGGAGGGCTGTACTAAAGAAGATGTAATAGTTTGCCGCAAATGCAGGAAGGAGGGACACCACGCTGCGCAGTGCAAGGAGCCATCTAGATGTGATTTATGTCAAGAAACAGGGCACATGGCTAGATTTTGTGCAAAAAAGAAGTCATATGCACAGGCTGTGAGGAGAAGGGAGATTGCAGAGCGCCCAGAGGGATGGGTTAAGGCGGAGAGTGAGTATGATATGCTGCATGGAGTTGAAAGCAGACAGGCGACGCCCGTGGAACCAGCTGCGGAGGCTCCCACTGATGAGGCCTTAACGAGGGGTGAAGCAGCAGCTGAGGAGGAGTAGCCAGATTCAGACTCAGATCTGTTTGAGTGTGGTTTCAGCTGAGAATGCTCTCCAGAACGAGGGCCAGGCATGGGGGGAAGCAACAGTAGAGGATGCGGAGCCGGACACAGGAGAGGGGGAGGAGCCTGACCTGATGCAAGGAGAAGGCGAGGGAACCCCAGGACTGAAGGCCATTTATCCTGATGTGGAAGGCCTTAATCAGCAAATTACGGAAGAGGGTATGGAGATATTGGAAGGAGGGGAACGTCCGCCAAAGAGGAAGATGGAGGAAGAAAATCTTGCTCCTTCAAAGGCAAAATGCCTGGGAGGAGAAGAGGAAGAAAAGACCAGTGTGATTTTTGATTCGGGGGAGGTGGTGGGGCGTGGTGGGTTGGATACTAGCCCCTTGCGCTCCCCGGCATATCCTTTGACGGGCGTGGCGGATGGGCAGGGTTCACCAGGAGGGCAGAGCCTTTCCTATGCGGATGAAACTGCGGCAGAGAAGTTGATGCTTGGATTTCCGTCTCTGGGGTTCCCCCTGGAGGAAGGTGCTGGACCGAGCTAAGTATATTTTTGATAATTGTTACTTGGGATTGTGCCTTTTTCATGTCTCGCTAGTATAAGAAGAAATGACTTTGACGCTGGCGTCGTTAAATGTACGAAGCTTAAAGAAGCGTACAAGAAGAGTGAGAATATTTGACTTACTGGCAAAAGAAAGATGTGATATTTTTTGTTTACAAGAATGTACGATCACTGAACCCCCAAAAGAAGAAGAGTGGGTGTGGGGGGAATCTGTGTGGTCATGTTGCCTAGAGAGCAGAAACAGTGGGATTGGGATATTATTTAAGGGGAAAGAGTTCAAAATATGCAAATGTGAGGTAATTGAACCGGGAAGGTTATTTTTTGTTTTGGTGAAGTGGAAGGGGGAATGTTTCAGAATATTTAATATATATGCAGCTCCAAAGGAAAATCAAAGAAGGTTGCTGTTTGAGAAACTTAGGTTGTTTTTACCAGGAAGAATGAAAACTTTTGTGTTAGGAGACTTTAATTGTATAATTAGGGAGGGGGATAGGGTGGGTGCAGACAGGAGTAAGCCTGACAATTCTGGGGTACTGTTGAAAACAATTATGGGTGATTTTTCTTTTAGGGATACTTTTCAGGTGTGGGGGAAAGAAAAAAGGGAATTCACTTGGTTTTGTGAGAGTGGAGGGGTAAAGTCTAGAATTGACCATATTTTTATTTCTGAAGGGTTGAAGGTGGAGAGCTGGAAGGGGTTAAGAGTACTTTTCTCTGACCATGCATGTGTTGTATGTAAAATAGAAGTAGAGGGAGTGGAAAAGTATGGAAGGGGTTACTGGAAACTTAATGTTTCACTATTAGAAAAACCTGGGATCAAGTTTCAGTATGGGAAATTGTATGTTTATTTAAAGAGGAGAATGGGGGAATATAAGGGAATACTGGAATGGTGGGAGTGGGTAAAAATTGAAACAAAAAAGTTTTTTAATAGGAAAGGTAAGGAGTTGGCAAAAGAACAGGAGGAAGATTACAGGAGGGTGATCCTGAGAAAACAGTTTCTCCTCAGGTTAAAAGAGATGGGAAAGGATGTGGAGGGAGATCTTAAAAGGGTTAGGGTGGAGTCTGAGGAATTAATGGAAAAAAGAGGTAGAAGGATAATTCATGCTGCAAGAGTGGAAGCGGTTGAAAAGAATGAAAAATGTACCTCTTTTTTCTTTAAAAAAGCGTTTACAGGGAAGTCAAGCCCAATTCCTGTGTTGAATGAAGAGGGGGCAGAGGTAAAGGAAACGGAAAAAGTTCTGAAAGTTTGTGAGAATTTTTATTCCAAATTATATGAGGAAAAGGATCGTGATATGTCCTTAGAAAAAGATTTAGTTGAAAAAATTGAGAAAAAGCTAAGTAAAGATGATCAGGTTTTCTTGGTGAGAGATTTAAACAGTGAAGAATTAAATGAGGTAATAAGGAATGGAAGGAAAGGGAAATCACCTGGTAAGGATGGGTTACCACATGAATTTTACTCCTATATGTGGGACATACTGTAATTAGAGAAGAGGTATTTAAGTTATGCAACACAATTTTTAAGTTAAGAGAAACGCCGGAATCCTTTAAAGAAGGTATAATTGCATTAATATTCAAAAAAAAAGGGGGACAAAAAAGACCTTAAATATTGGCGTCCCATAACCCTGTTGAATTCAGATTATAAAATTGTGGCAAAAGTGATAATGCAAAGACTGAAGCCTTTCTTATGTAAATTGGTGGAAGAGGAGCAGGTGTGTGGTGTACCAGGGAGACAGATGGTAGGGAATCTAATTCTCCTGAGGGATTTAATTTGGTATTGTTTGGAGCGGAAACAACCACTAGTTATTGCAAATATTGATTTTGAGAAGGCTTATGATCTTTTGTCTCATGCCTTTTTGTTTAAAGTTCTGGGAAAGTTAGGAATACCAATGGAAATCGTTAGATGGATAGGAAGTTTATATAAAGGTATTAACAGTAGAGTTTTAGTAAACGGCTGCTTTACTGAGAAAATTTGGGTGAAATCAGGGGTAAGGCAGGGGTGTCCTCTGTCCCCGTTGGCGTTTATTTGCGCTATAGAGCCTTTGCTGCAAATTATCAGAGCGGACAAGGTGGTGAGAGGGGTTGAAATCCCAGGGAGTGGGGGAAGAAACGTCAAAGTCCTAGGTTACATGGACGACCTAACCCTGGTGTGTACTACACAGGCGGCTCTTCATAGAGCGCAGTTACATATTGATACCTTTTGTCACGCTTCAGGGCTGAGAGTGAATTGGGGGAAAAGTGCTTGTAAGGCCTTTGGGGATTGGCATGATTTAGGAAAGTGTGGGATCCCTGTGGAAGGGGAACAGCTAAGACTGCTAGGGGTTTATTTTGATGAGGACTTTACAGGTGTTACGCCGGTGCTGCCCGCAGACCAGACCTGTTCCTTTCACTAAGGTGAGGAACGTATAGAAGCACGCACCCGCAGCAAAGGGAGCGTGTCCGGAGTGTGCTGATTTGGCGTTGCCAGGCCAGGTGTATTTAGCTAGCAATACTTGCCGGTACCGGTGTAGAAATGCCGTTGTCATTGCCGTTAGCCAAGGTCTGGGATTGGAGAATTCCGGAAGGTCGTTTGTCCAAGCAGGGGTCAAGAGCCAGAGAGAGACGTCCGCCAAGCCAAGTCGTAACCTGAGAGAATAAGAGAGAAAACGCCAGAGTAGTAATCCAAGTGAAAACTATGTCGAGCAATGAATGATAGGAAGGACTGGCATTATAAAGTGTGGCTGACCAATCAGAAGTGAAGGCAGACCTGGAGGACTGCGTGGAGCCATCCTGGATAGGTTCCCTTGATTGGCAGGCAGGTGAGGACTCTTGTCTTGACAGGAGATCTTATTCCTGTGTTGGGGGCGGGTCTTCACTGCCAGAGCAGTGAATAAATTAACTTCGCCCGGCGCGCGCTGTTCAGGCGCGCGCCCGAGCAACATGGCGGCCGCGTGAGGTACTGCTGGAAGCCGGGGACGCCGAGGACGCCGGGGAACCCTCAGAACCGCCGGAGGTGAGTGGCGCTGGCGAGGGATGCGCGCCACGGCAGCAGGAGGGAATATATGAGCAGAGGAACCAGGGCGCGAACATTTTCCCCCCGCGGCAAAATGGATTAGAAAAATTACTCAGTTTTTGTTCATGTTCCTGTGGGGGTCAAAAAATGAGAGATTAAAGAGAGAAATTGTATGGAAGGAAAAAGGGAAAGGTGGAAAAGGGGCCCCCAGGATAGAAGTTATCCTGGGAGCAAAATATGCCCAGCTCTGTATAAAGAGAATTCAGAGTGAGGATACAAAGGCGGCCTGTTTTGCAAGGTATGCAGCAGGGGGCATGTTAAGGAGGCTGGGTCTGTTCAGGACAGATTTGAGGAGGCCACTCTGTTTTGTGACCCCAGATAATTATAGGGTCATCGAACATTTCATAAGAGGTTTTAATTTAAGGGATGTAGAAAAGTCCTTATGGGAAGATCATAGGAAAATAAGGGCTGTGATTCTGGAGAGAGACAGTTATGAATGCTGCGGAAATCTGAATATGTCACAACTAAAACTGATGTGGAAGAACATAGATTTCAAGGGTCTATCTAATATTCACAAAGATATTGCTTGGATGGCTGTGCATAATTGTCTGCCAGTCCGAGTTTTCCAAAAGAGACGACGTATGACAGTGTCGGATAGGTGTCCAAGGGAAGGGTGTGGTGGAGTAGAAGACATAGTACATTTATTTTGGAACTGTTTTTTTGTGAGGGCTGTGTGGAAAAACCTATCGAAGCTAATTAGAGATTTAGGAGGAATCCATATATTGGAGTTTAATATGATGCTTTATGGGTTAAGTGAGTTAAAAGGGGAAAAAGGTTGGGTATTATGGAAAATAATAAATTGTGTAAAAGAGGTTGTGTGGATGGTGAGAAGTATGATGATATTCAATAATGAAACGTTAGATGTGAAAGCATGTACTAGGATAATTTTAAGTAAAATGTATACATACTACTTGTTGGATCAGAAAAGGTTGGGGAAAGTGGAAAGTGATGCATTGTGGAAAGTGAATAGCTGGAATAAGATGGTTGTGTGTTAGAAGAGTCAACTAGAGAGAAGGAGGAGGAGGGGTTTGTAACTTGTGTGAAGTTGAAGAAGTTTTTACCAGATCATAAGAAAAAAGGGGATTGTACATCGTGAGATAATGTGATTTATTTTTGGGAATGATATTTGCGGAGGTTAAAAATAGTTACATTTACCGGTTATGAGTTGTGTGAGTGGGAATGGAAGTGAGCAAAAGCGTTTGCTTTTACGGAAAGGGAAAGAGAATATTAATGAAGAAGAGTTTTGTCTTTTTGTGAGAAGTACAGTAGTACAGTCTGGGTCCCTTTACGTGGAGTTACCGGAGAGAAGAGGTGGGCCGGTGCTCCCCTCCACGGCGGGTGCCGTGGGGGAAAAGCATACGGAAATGTATGGAAGGGAGGGATGGCTGGGAAGGAAGAATGGTGACAGAATGGGATGAAAGAGTGTGTAATTGTGATTGTGAACAGTAATTTTCTGTGGGGAAAGGAAGGAGGAAGAAAATGTAAATATAGCATGTTTTGTGTCTTGCTAATGTCATATGGCTGTAAAAATGATGTGTTTTTTTGGTTGTCAAAAAGTCTGTAAATTTAAAAAAGGTGTTGAATAAAAAAGTTTAAAAAAAAAAGTGTCGAAGCTCCTCTGCAGTGTTTACGAGGGATTACTGTGAGCCCAAGTTTCACGCTGGAAGAAAAGCCTTTGGTGATACATCTTTATAACCCGTACGTGGAGAAGAAGGATATCGAGTGCTTTCTGAGCAGGTACTGCACCTCGGTGAAAGGTGGAGTGGAGGTACAGAACCTATACGGGATGTTTAACGGAAAGAGGAGGTACTGGGTCCGTTTCAAACCGGACCCATCGTGTATAGGGGGAGTTCTTCACCCCCCTGGAAGCTTCAGTATCGGTGGTAACAGAGGATTTTTGAGCTACCCAGGCCAGCCTATATTTTGTAGGAAATGTTATCGTTTTGGTCACACGAAGGAATACTGTGAGAGAGATGGTTTTGTTTGTCGCAATTGTGGCAAAGAAGGACACACGGCCTTTAATTGCAAAGACCCCAAAAGATGTGACCTCTGTGGTGAAAGTGGACATTTGGCGAGACAATGTAAAAAGCGGACTTATGCGCAGGCCACAGAGATGAGGATGTCTGAAGATTTTCCAGGAACGGATGAGGGGACCCGGGAGGGGGTGGGTGTGGTACAGGTGGAGGCGGTTTCTTTGTCAAGCAGAGAGAGAGACGCTCAGGAAAAAAAGGAGGAAGATTTGTTTTTGGATGCTGTTGCTCAGAACTTTATTGGGGGAAGGAAGAGGGGGGAGGGTGTGGG
This sequence comes from Ascaphus truei, assembly GCF_040206685.1. Classification (NCBI taxonomy): domain Eukaryota; kingdom Metazoa; phylum Chordata; class Amphibia; order Anura; family Ascaphidae; genus Ascaphus; species Ascaphus truei. Next base: position 187,990 of record NW_027457061.1, read on the forward strand.
CAGGTTTTGAAAAAAAGTATGGAGGTTGAAGATGTACAGGGTAAGAAAGAGACAGGGGGAGTAGAAGTAGAAACCCTGGTGGTGGGGAGTCCTAGTTGGGCAGAAAGTATGGAAATACAAGATGTACAAGGAAAGGGGGAGATTTCCCAAGAGGAGGTGGAGGAAATGGAAGTAGGAGAAAAGAAATCACAAAAACGGAAAAATCAGCAAAGAAAAGAGGGTAACCAAGATAGAGAGGAGGAAAGTAGAGGAGGACCCAGGGAGAAGGTTGAGAGGGTATGTGGGGAACAGGCAGAAGAAGTACCAAGTAAGAGTACTTTACAGGAGAAAATGCTAGAGTTTGAGAAGGCAGTAGGGGAGGTAAAGTTTTGGACAAGAATTTTTAGAAAACAACATGTAGGGAGTACAGAACAGCAAATAATAGAGAGGCTAGACAAACTAATGCATCATAGGAAAAACATTACAAAAGGGGAATACGAGGAATTGAAAAAAGAGCATATACAGTTGGTGGAGATAAAGGAGGGCAGAGCAGTCCCAATCGAAGGAGAAGAGGGGAAGTTTTTATTGGGTGAAATTGAGGATATTAGTGAGGAGGAAATTAGTAAGGAGGAGGATATTCGGGAGGAGAAGGAAGTAGAAAAGCGGGTAAGGTCCCCAGAGGTGACCCTGGTGAGCTCGGCAGAGGTGACAGTGGTGGAGGAGACCCCGGAAAGTAGTATGCCAGTGAAAAGGGAGAATGAGGGTAGTGAAGTTAAGGGAAACCCAGGTGTTGTAGGGACAAAATCTCTGGGAATTGCACCTGTAATAGATGGGAGCAGTGGGAGTGATTGGGGAGAGATCTCCTCGTCTGAAAGTGGAGGAAGTAGAGAGCAAAGACTAGAAAAGAAATAAGAAAAGGTGGGAGGGATAGAAGTTGTTTGTAGCAGTGGATGTGAATCAAGTAAGCAAGAGGCAAGGGGGTTAGAGGCACCAAAACGGATGGTGAGTGGAGCAAGCAGGAGTGAGAGTGAAGGAGGGAAAATATCAGCAGGAGAAAAGGAAAGTAAAAAGAAACAACAAGGGGAGAAAAAGGAATTGGAAAGGAAAAGACGATATAATGCGAGCTTAACAGGACATGGGGTTTTAACAAGGGCGTTAGTAAAAGTAAAACCGGGAGATAAGCCAGAGGCAGTAAGGGATATGGAAAAGGCGATGAAAGCGTATGAAATAGTATTGGGAGCTAGACCGTGGAAGGCATACCCGGATGTTTAGAGAGATATAAGAGAATTTACGTTGGGATAGATCAATGTAAAGTTTATTTCAGAACTTTAAGATTGGGTGGGGGTTATTTGTGAGTTTGAAGATATATATGTTTTATTGCGTTTATGCTTGGGAATACCCAATGTTGTAACAGTTATTTCTGTGGAAATAAAAACCTTTAAAAAAAAAAAAAAAAAAAAAAAAAAGCCACGATCCTGCAGGTGGCTCTCCCAGGGCGAGGCTTGCTCATTGCACTTGGAGCTAGCTGACCTCTGCGATTTCCCCACATGCGGGAAACTCGACTGCACAATTTCTGGTAGTGGGGGACTGCGTGCGCGCTCTCCCCTGTTTTTGGACTGTTAGAAAAAACAGAAACAAAAATCAACAACAACAACAACAACAACAACAACCACCACCACCCACAGCACAGGTGTTTGTTCAGACAAGCTGCTATTGCCACTGCTTGGGCTTTGGGCCTGGTCAATGTTAGACTTATGGCACTTCAGATATGGAGGATTTTTGGGGGGCAAATAAAAGGTTAAAAAAAAAAAGTATCAGAGATATGCAAGTTGTGATACATCTCAAAAGAATCTGTGCACCATGTAACTCCCCCAACTCCTCCTACTGACTCTCCCCAAGGTGCATGCTGGGGCAGAGACGCAGACTGTGATACATCTCATTATAATCTGTGCACCATGTAACTCCTCCCCAACTCCTCCTACTGACTCTCCCCATGGTGCATGCTGGGACAGATGCAGAATGTGATACATCTCATTATAATCTGTGCACCATGTAACTCCCCCCCAACTCCTCCTACTGACTCTCCCCAATGTACAAGCTGAGGAAGATGGGGCACAATTTGGAGCAAAAGGCTTAGATACAGTAAATACAGTAAGTGCAGGGTTTTGCTCCAAAATTGCCTTGATACATAGACCACAGAGAGAGAGCTTCAAATGTGTTTAAAAAGGAGAAATACTGAGCCTGGCCTTAGTAGGAGCTGACAAATGACTGATTGTATCCGTGCAGGTGGTGTTATTTATTCTGTTTGACATACACAGTAACTTCTCAGCGTTTTACATGTGACATACATAAGGGGATGATACTTTATCTTGCCATGAAGTCAATGCATTTGAACCCAGTGATACAGTATGTTGATCCCACTGCTGTCAGTGGCACTGTCCATATGTGTACTTGTGTCACCCAATGTACGTAATACAATGTATCACAGCAGCTGTGATTTTTATGACTGCTACTCTACTGTAGTTAACTACTTCTCAACCACTTGAAATTAAATGTCAAAGTAACTGATTTCTCTATTATGACATCACGAGACAGCATCATTGAGCCTCCTAGGAGATGCCAGCAGCCGTGTTCTGTAATGACATCATGGAATCGCCTTAGAGACTGAGATAAATACACAAATGTAAACTTGTTTGTGCGTGACTTGAATTAGTTCCCAAAGGAAACCGGTAGTTTCGTGGACATCTCAGAGATAGGAAAAGTGTGGTGCTGTACAGAGAGACTAATTATCTCCACCTTAACTCTGTATCATGGCAGGTAGGAAGCAAT